>NW_027048741.1:0-7941 GCF_025399875.1 Dalotia coriaria
AGCATAAAACGACGGGAAATTTTTATTATTCGGAACTTATTTTTATTGCTTCTATTTCAACGATTTTTCAACGATCTAAAATGCTTGAAAATGCTTATTTAGCAAAACGAAAGCACGTTACGAGCTTTAATCACCACGTTCTCCCGCGTAAAACAGCATAAAAACGACGAATTTTTATTCGTTTTTTATTAATATTGCTATTTGAACGATTTCAACGATCTAAAATGCTTGAAAATGCTTATTTTAGCAAAACAGCACGTTTTGAGCATTAATCTGCGTTTTTAACGCGTAAAACAGCATAAAACGACGAATTTTTTTATTATTCGTTTTTTTTTATTAATATTGCGTCTCTTGAACGATTTCAGCGATCTAAAATGGCGAAAATGCTTATTTAGCAAAACAGCACGTTTTGAGCTTTTAAATCCGGCGTTTTAGCGGTAAAACAGCATAAAACGACGAAATTTTTATTATTCGTTTTTTTATTAATATTGTGTCTATTTGAACGATTTCAACGATCTAAAATGCTTGAAAAATACTTATTTTAGCAAAACAGCACGTTTGAGCTTTAATCTGCGTTTTAACGCATTAAAACAGCTTTATAAAACGACGAAGGGAAATTTTTATTTGTTGTTTTTGCATTTAATATTGCGTATATTTGAACGATTTCAACGATCACAAAATGCTTGAAAATGCTTATTTTTGCGAAACAGCACGTTTGAGCTTTTATTTCTGCGATTTAACGCGTAAAACAGCATAAAACGACGAAGGTACATTATTCGTTTTTTTTATTTTTATTGCGTCTATTTGAACGATTTCAACGATCTAAAACGAAAATGCTTATTTTAGCAAAACAGCACGTTTTGAGCTTTTAATCTCCGTTTTTAACGCGTAAAAACAGCATAAAACGACGAATTTTTATTATTCGTTTTTTTGGTAATATTGCTTTTATTTGAACGATTTCAACGATCTAAAATGCTTGTCGCTTATTTTAGCAAAACAGCACGTTTTGAGCTTTTTAATCTGCGTTTTAACGTAAAACAACGCATAAAACGACGAAATTTTTTATTATTCGTTTTTATTATGTACGTCTATTTGAACGATTTTAAGCGATCTAAATGCTTGAAAATGCTTATTTTAGCAAAACAGCACGTTTTGAGCTTTTAATACTTGGAATTTTAACGCGTAAAACAGCATAAAACGACGAATTTTTATTCGTTTTTTTTATTAATATTTAACTTTTTATTTGAACGATTTCAAGCGATCCGTCTTGAAAATGCTTATTTTAGCAGCAAAAACAGCACGTTTTGAGCTTTTAATCACCGTTTTAACGCGTAAAACAGCATAAAAACGACGAATTTTTTTTTATTATTCGTTTTTTATTAATATTGCGTCTATTTGAACGGAACAGCTTGATCTAAAATGCTTGAAAAGTAACTACATTTTAGCAAAACAGCACGTTTTTTTGAGCTTTAATCTGCGTTTTTAACGTAAAACAGCATAAAACGACAATTTTTATTATTCGTTTTTATTATATTGCTTCTATTTAAACGATTTCAGCGATCTAAAATAGCGAAAATACTTATTTTTAGCAAAACAGCGTTTTGAGCTTTTAATCTGCGTTTTAACGCGTAAAAACAGCATAAAACGACGAAATTTATTATTCGTTTTTATTAATATTGCTTCTATTTGAACGATTTCAACGATCCTAAAATGCTTGAAAATGCTTATTTTAGCGAAACAGCACGTTTTGAGCATTAATCTGCGTTTTAACGCGGTAAAACGGCATAAAGCGACGAATTTTTTTTATTATTAGTTTTTTATTAATTGTGCGTCTGTTGAACGATTTCAACGATCTAAAATCTTGAAATGCTTATTTTAACAAAACAGCGATTTTGAGCATCAGCGTTTTAACGCGTAAAACAACATAGAAACGACAGAAGGTACATGTTCGTTTTATTAATATTGGTCTAATTTGAACGATTTCAACGACCTAAAATGCTTGAAAATGCTTATTTTTGGCAAGCAGCGAAAGCGTTGAGCTTTAATCTGCGTTTTAACGCGTAAAGGCGGCAGCAAAACGACGAATTTTTATTATTCGTTTTTTATTAAGCTCAATTGCTTCTATTTGAACGATTTCAACGATCTAAAATGCTTGAAAATGCTTATTTTAGCAAAACAACACGTTTGAGCTTTAATCTGCGTTTTTAACGCATTAAAACAACATTAAAACGACGAATTTTTTCGTATTCGTTTTTACATTAATATTACGTATATTTGAACGATTTCAACGATCTAAAATGCTTGAAAATGTATTTTGTAGCAAAACAGCACGTTTTGAGCTTTATTCTGCGTTTAACGCATTATAACAGCATAAAAGCGACGAAATTTTATTATTCGTTTTTATTTTTATTGCGTCTATTTCAGCGATTTCAACGATCTAAAATGCTTGAAAATGCTTATTTTAGCAAAACAGCACGTTTGAACTTTAATCTGCGTTCCACCGCGCGTAAAACAGCATAAAACGACGAATTTTACCCATTATTCGTTTTTATTAATGTTGCTTTTGTTGAACGATTTCAACGATCAAAATGCTTGAAAAATGCTTATTTTAGCAAAACAGCACGTTTTGAGGCTTTTAATGCGTTTTAACGCGTAAAACAGCATAAAACGACGAAATTTTTATTATTCGTTTTATTAAAATTGCGTCTATTTGAACGATTTCAACGATCTAAAATGCTTGGTAACTTTATTTTAGCAAAAACAGCACGTTTTTGAGCTTAATCTGCGTTTTTAACGCGTAAAACAGCATAAAACGACGAATTTTTATTATTCGTTTTTATTAATAATTGCTTTTATTTTGAACGATTTCAGCGATCCTGATACTTGAAAATGCTTATTTTTAGCAAAACAGCACGTTTTGAGCTTAATCTGCGTTTTAACGCGTAAAACAGCATAAAACGACGAAAAGATTTTTGTGCTCACGTTTTTATTAATATCGCTTCTATTTTGAACGATTTCAACGATCTAAATGCTTGAAAATGTATTTTAGCAAAACAGCACGTTTTGAGGAGCTATAATCTGCGTTTTAACGCGTAAAACAGCATAAAACGACGAATTTTTTATTATTCGTTTTTATTAATATTGCGTCTATTTGAACGATTTCTCAGCGATCACAAAATGCTTGACAATGCTTATTTTGGCAGCAAAACAGCACGTTTTGAGAGCTTTTAATCAGCGTTTAACGCGTAAAACAGCATAAAACGACGGGAAATTTTTATTATTCGTTTTTATTTTATTGCACGTCTATTTGAACGATTTCAACGATCAAAAAAGAAATGCTTGAAAATGCTTATTTTAGCAAAACAGCACGTTTTTGAGCTTTTAATCTGCGTTTTTAACGCGTAAAACCAGCATAAAACGACGAAATTTTTATTATTCGTTTTATTAAAATTTGCCTCTATTTGAACGATTTCAGCGATCTAAAATGCTTGAAAATGCTTATTTTAGCAAAACAGCACGTTTGGGCTTAATCTGCGTTTTAACGCGTAAACAGCATAAAACGACGAATTTTTATTATTCGTTTTTATTAATATTGCTTTTATTTGAACGATTTCAGCTTGATCTAAAATGCTTGAAAATGCTTATTTTAGCAAAACGGCACGTTTTGAGCTTTAATCTGCGTTTTAACGCACACGTAAAACAACACTAAAACGACGAATTTTTTTATTATACGTTTTTATTAATATCGCTTCTATTTGAACGATTTCAGCGATCTAAAATGCTTGAAAATGCTTATTTTAGCAAAACAGCACGTTTTGAGCTATAATCTGCGTTTAACGCGGCAAAACAGCATAAAACGACGAATTTTTTTATTATTCGTTTTTATTAATATTGCGTCTATTTGGGAACGATTTTCAACGATCTAAAATGCTTGACAATGCTTATTTTACAGCAAAACAGCACGTTTTGAGCTTTGCAATCAGCGTTTTAACGCGGTAAAACAGCGCCAAAAACGACAGGAATTTTTTTATTATTCGTTTTTTTTATTTTTATTGCGCGTCTATTTGAACGATTTCAACGATCTAAAATGCTTGAAAATACTTATTTTTAGCAAAACAGCACGTTTTACTGAGCTTTTGATATGCGTTTTTAACGCGTAAAACAGCATAAAACGACGAATTTTTTATTATTCGTTTTTTATTAATATTGCTTTTATTTGAACGATTTCAACGATCACAAAATGCTTGAGAAAATGCTTATTTTAGCAAAACAGCACGTTTTGAGCTTTTAATCTGCGTTTTAACGCGTAAACAGCATAAAACGACGAATTTTTATTATTCGTTTTTATTATGTGCTTTTATTTGAACGATTTCAACGATCTAAAATGCTTGAAAATGCTTATTTTAGCAAAACAGCACGTTTTGAGCTTTTAATCTGCGTTTTAACTTGCGTAAAAACGGCATAAAAACGACGGAATTTTTATTATTCGTTTTTTATTAATATTTAGCTTCTATTTGAACGGTTCAACGATCTAAAATACTTGAAAATGCTTTATTTACAGCAAAGAAACAGCACGTTTTTTGAGCTTTTATTCTGCGTTTTTAACGCGTAAAACAGCATAAAAACGACGAAATTTTATTATTAGTTTTATTAATATTGCGTCTATTTGAACGATTTCAACGATCTAAAATGCTTGAAAATGCTTATTTTAGCAAAACAGCACGTTTTTGTGCTTTAATCTGCATTTAACTCGTAAAACAACATAAAAACGACGGAGGCGCATTATTTGTTTTATTAATATTGCTTCTATTTGAACGATTTCAACGTCTAAAATGCTTGAAAATGCTTATTTTTAGCAGCAAAACAGCGCGTTTTGAGCTTTTAATCTGCGTTTTAACGCGTAAGAGCAACATAAAACGACGAAATTTTTATTATTCGTTTTTATTAATATTGCGTATGTTTGAACGATTTCAACGATCTAAAATGGCGAAAGTAAGCATTTTTAGCAAAACAGCACGTTTGAGCTTTATTCTGCGTTTTTAACGCGTAAAACAACATAAAAACGACGAAATTTTTATTATTCGTTTTTATTTTTATTGCGTCTATTTCAACGATTTCAACGATCTAAAATGCTTGAAAATGCTTATTTTAGCAAAACCTTACAGCACGTTTTTGAGCTTTAATCTGCGTTCTACCGCGTAAAACAGCATAAAACGACAATTTTATTATTCGTTTTTATTAATATTGCTTTTATTTGAACGATTTCAACGATCAAAATGCTTGAAAATGCTTATTTTTAACGGCACGTTTTGAGCTTTTAATCTGCGTTTTAACGCGTAGAGCACCAGCATAAAAACGACAGAAGGTACATTATTCGTTTTATTAAAATTGCGTCTATTTGAACGATTTCAGCGATCTAAATGCTTGAAAATGCTTATTTTAGCAAAACAACACGTTGCACGAGGCGCAATCTGCGTTTTAACGCGTAAAACGGCAAAAACGACAAATTTTTATTATTCGTTTTTATTAATATTCAAAACTTTATTTGAACGATTTCAACGATCTAAAATGCTTGAAAATGCTTATTTTAGCAAAACAGCACGTTTTGAGCTTTTAATCTGCGTTTTAACGCGTAAAACGCTTATAAAACGACGAATTTTTTTTATTATTCGTTTTATTAATATCGCTTCGATTTGAACGATTTCAGCGATCTAAAATGGCGAAAATGCTTATTTAGCAAACAGCACGTTTTGAGGCTTTTAATCTGCGTTTTTAACGCGTAAAACAACATAAAAACGACGAATTTTTATTATTCGTTTTTATTAATATTGCGTCTATTTGAACGATTTCAACGATCTAAAAATGCTTGAAAATGCTTATTTTAACAAAACAGCACGTTTTGAGCTTTTAATCTGCGTTTTAACGCGTAAAAGCAACATAAAACGACGAACTTTTATTGTCGTTTTTTCTTAACGTTGCTTCTATTTGAACGATTTCCAGCGATCTAAAATGCTTGAAAATGCTTATTTAACAAAACAGCACGTTTTGAGGCTTTTAATCTGCGTTTTTAACGCGTAAAAACAGCATAAAACGACGAAATTTTTATTATTCGTTTTTTATTAATATTGCGTCTATTTGAACGTTTCCAGCGATCTAAAATGCTTGAAAATGCTTATTTTAGCAAAACAACACGTTTTGAGCTTTAATCTGCGTTTTAACGCGTAAAACAGCATAAAAACGACGAATTTTTATTATTCGTTTTTTATTAATATTGATTCTATTTGAACGATTTCAACGATCTAAAATGGCGAAAATGCTTTATTTTAGCAAAAACAGCACGTTTGAGCTTTAATCACACGTTTTAACGCGTAAAACAACATAAAACATTGACAAATTTTTATTATTCGTTTTTTATTTTTATTGCGTCTATTTGAACGATTTCAACGATCTAAAATGCTTGAAAATGCTTATTTTAGCAAAACAGCACGTTTTGAGCTTTAATCTGCGTTTTAACGCGTAAAACAGCATAAAACGACGACATTTTATTATTCGTTTTTATTAATATTGCGTCTATTTGAACGATTTCAGCGATCTAAAATGCTTGAAAATGCTTATTTTAGCAAAACAGCACGTTTTGAGCTTTAATCTGCGTTTTAACGCGTAAAACAGCATAAAACGACGAATTTTTATTATTCGTTTTTTATTAATATTGCTTCTATTTGAACGATTTCAACGATCTAAAATGCTTGAAAATGCTTATTTTAGCAAAACAGCACGTTTTGAGCTTTAATCTGCGTTTTAACGCATAAAACAGCAAAAACGACGAATTTTTTTATTATTCGTTTTTATTAATATTGCTTTATTTGAAGAATTTCAACGATCTAAAATGCTTGAAAAATGCTTATTTAGCAAAACAGCACGTGAGCTTTAATCTGCATTTAACGCGTAAAAACAGACATAAAACGACGAATTTTTATTATTCGTTTTTTAAATATTTACGTCTATTAAACGATTTCAGCTTGATCTTAAAATAGCGAAAATGTTTAATTTTTAAGCAAAAACAGCACGTTTGAGCTTTAATCTGCGTTTTAACGCGTAAAACAGCATAAAACAACGAATTTTATTATTCGTTTTTATTAAATGCTTCTTTTGAACGATTTCAACGATCTAAAATGCTTGATAATGCTTTTTTAAGCAAAACAGCACGTTTGAGCTTTTAATCTGCGTTTTTAACGCGTAAAACAACATAAAACGACGAAATTTTTATTATTCGTTTTTTATAATCGCGTCTATTTGAACGATTTCAACGATTAAAAAAGCGAAAAACATTTTAGCAAAACGAAGCACGTTTTGAGCTTTTAATCTGCGTTTTTAACGCGTAAAGACAGCATAAAACGACGAATTTTTATTATTCGTTTTTTATTAATATTGCATTTCTATTTGAACGATTTCAACGATCTAAAATGCTTGAAAATGCTTATTTTAGCAAACAGCACGTTTTGAGCTTTAATCTGCGTTTTAACGCGTAACAACGCATAAAACGACGAATTTTTTATTATTCGTTTTTTTTTATTATTCTTCTATTTGAACGATTTCAACGATCTAAAATGCTTGAAAATGCTTATTTTTAGAAAACACGTTTTGAGCTTTTAATCTGCGTTTTAACGCGTAAAACAGCTTAAAACGACGAATTTTATTATTCGTTTTTTTATTAATATTGCGTCTATTTGCACGATTTCAACGATCTAAAATGCTTGAAAATACTTTTTTACAAAACAGCACGTTTGAGCTTAATCTGCGTTTTAACGCGTAAAACAGCATAAAAACGACAAATTTTTAAAAATTCGTTTTTTATTATGTAGCTTCTATTTGAACGATCAACGATCTAAAATGCTTGAAATCTTATTTTAAATTTGCTATTTGCGTTTCTAAAACTAAACA
>NW_027048742.1:0-7940 GCF_025399875.1 Dalotia coriaria
TCAAATAGACGCAATAGTAATAAAAACGAATAATAAAAAATTCGTCATTTTTTTTATGCTTTATTTTACGTTAAACGCAAAATAAAGCTCAAAACGTGCTGTTTGCTGGAAATATAAGCATTTTCAAGCATTTTTAGATCGTTGAAATCGTTCAAATAGACGCAATATTAATAAAAACGAATAATAAGAACGTCGTTTTTATGTGCTGTTTTTACGCGTTAAAACGCAGATTAAAACTCAAATCGTATGTTTTGCTTCAAAATAAAGCATTTTCAAGCATTTAGATCGTTGAAATCGTTCAAATAAAGCAATATTAATAAAAAACGAATAATAAAAATTGTCGTTTTTGTACTGTTTTACGCGTTAAAACGCAGATTAAAACTCAAAACGTGCTGTTTTTTGCTAAAAATAAGCATTTTCAAGCATTTTAGATCGTGGAAATCGTTCAATAGACGCAATATTAATAAAAACGAATAGCCGTGCAGCAGGCATGCTGTTTTGCCGTTAAAACGCTGATTCAGCTCAAAACGTGCTGTTTTGCTAAAATCGCGCATTTTTCAAGCATTTTAGATCGTTGAAATCGTTCAAATAAACGCAATATTAATAAAAACGAATAATAAAAAGTTCGTGGTTTTTATGCTGTTTTACGCGTTAAAACGCAGATTTAAAACAAAACGTGCTGTTTTGCTAAAATAAACATTTTCAAGCATTTTAGGTCGTTGAAATCGTTCAAATAGAAACAATATTAATAAAAACCAATAATAAAAAAATTCGTCGCTTTTATGCTGTTTTACGCGTTAAAACGCAGATTAAAACTCAAACGTACTGTTTGCTAAAATAAGCATTTTCAAGCATTTTAGATCGTTGAAATCGTTCAAATAGACGCAATAATAAAACGAATAATAAAAAATTTCGTCGACTTTATGGCATTTTACGCGTTAAAACGCGGGAGTAAGCTCAAACGTGCTGTTTTGCTAAAATAAGCATTTTCAAGCATTTTAGATCACGTTGAAATCGTTCAAATAGAAGCAATATTAATAAAAACGAATAATAAAAATTCGTCGTTTTATGCTGTTTTTACGCGTTAAAACGCGATTAAAACTCAAAACGTGCTGTTTTTTGCTAAAATTAAGCATTTTCAGGCATTTTTAGATCGTTGAAATCGTTTAGAAGTAGAAGCAATATTAATAAAAAGCGAATAATAAAATTCGTCATTTTTTATGCTGTTTTACGCGTTAAAACGCAGATTAAAGCTCAAAACGTGCTGTTTTGCTAAAATAAAGCATTTTCAAGCATTTTAGATCGTTGAAATCGTTCAAATAGACGCAATATTAATAAAAACGAATAATAAAAATTTCGTCGTTTTTATGCGCTGTTTTACGCGCGTTAAAACGCAGGTGCAAAACTCAAAAGTGCTGTTTTAGCAAATAAGCATTTTCAAGCATTTTAGATCGTTGAAATTGTTTTAAATAGAGAAGCAATAACAATAAAAACGAATAATAAAATTCGTCGTTTTTATACACTTTTGTTTTACGCGTTAAAACGCAGATTAAGCTCAAAACGTGCTGTTTTGCTTTAAAATAATAAGCATTTTCAAAGCATTTTAGATCGTTGAAATCGTTCAAATAGACGCAATAAAAATAAAACGAATAATAAAAAATTTCGTCGTCTTTATGCTGTTTTACGCGTTAAAACGCAGAATAAAGAAGTTAAAACGTGCTGTTTTGCTTTAAAATAAGCATTTTTCAGAAGCATTTTAGATCGTTGAAATCGTTCAAAATAGAAGCAATATTAATAAAAACGGAATAATAAAAAATTCGTCGTTTTTATGCTGTTTTACGCGTTAAACGCAGATTAAAGCTCAAAACGTGCTGTTTTGCTAAAATAGAAACATTTTTCAAGCATTTTAGATCGTTGAAATCGTTTTAGAAATACGACAATAGTAATAAAACGAATAATAAAAATTCGTCATTTTATGCTGTTTTACGCGTTAAAACGCAGATTTAAAAACAAACGTGCTGTTTTTTGCTAAAATAAGCATTTTCAAACATTTTGAATCGTTGAAATCGTTCCAAATATACGCAATATTAATAAAAACGAATAATAAAAATTTCGTCGTTTTTATGCTCTTTTACGCGCGTTAAAACGCAGAATAAGCGCAAAACGTGTGCTGTTTTGCTAAAATAAACATTTTTCAACCATTTTAGATCGTTGAAATCGTTCAAAATAGATGCAATATTAATAAAAACGAATAATAAAAAATTTCGTCGTTTTTTATGCTGTTTTACGCGTTAAAACGCGCAGATTAAAACTCAAAACGTGCTGTTTTACTTCAAAATAAAAGCATTTTCAGAAGTATTTTAGATCGTTGAAATCGTTCAAATGAGCCGCAATATTAATAAAAACGAATAATAAAAAAATTCGTCGTTTTTTATGCTTTTGTTTTACGCGTTAAAACGCAGATTAAGGCGCTCAAAACGTGCTGTTTTCACAAAATAAGCATTTTCAACCATTTTAGATCGTTGGAAATCACGTTGGAAATAGATGCAATATTAATAAAAACGAATAATAAATTTCGTCGTTTTATGCTGTTTACGCGTTAAACGCGAATTAAAGCTCAAAACGTGCTGTTTTGCTAAAATAAGCATTTTCAGCATTTTTAGATCGGTGAAATCGTTTAAATAGAACAATATTAATAAAAACGAATAATAAAATTCATCGTTTTTGTGCGCATTTTTACGCGTTAAAACGCAGATTAAAACTCAAACGTGCTGTTTTGCTAAAATAAGCATTTTCAAGCATTTTAGATCGTTGAAATCTCGTTCCAAATAGACGCAATAAAAATAAAAAACGGGCAATAAAAATTTCGTCGTCTTTTATGCTGTTTTACGCGTTAAAACGCGGGAATAAAGTTCAAAACGTGCTGTTTTACAAAATAAGCATTTTCAAAGCATTTTAGATCGTTGAAATCGTTCAAATAGAAGCAATATTAATAAAAACGAATAGCCTAAAAATTCGTCGTTTTTATGCTGTTTACGCGTTAAAACGCAGACAAGCTCAAAACGTGCTGTTTTGCTAAAATAAGCATTTTCAAGCATTTTAGATCGCGTTGAAATCGTTCAAATAGACGCAATAAAAATAAAAACGAATAATAAAAATTTCGTCGTTTTTATGCTGTTTTACGCGTTAAAAACGCCGTTAAAGCTCAAAACTGCTGTTTTGCTAAAATAAGCATTTTCAAGCATTTTAGATCGTTGAAATCGTTTAAATAGAAGCAATATTAATAAAAAACGAATAATAAAAAATTCGTCATTTTTTATGCTGTTTTACGCGTTAAAACATAGTTAAAGCTCAAAACGTGCTGTTTTGCTTTAAAATAAGCATTTTTCAAACATTTTTGAATCGTTGAAATCGTTCAAATATACGCAATATTAATAAAACGAATAATAAAAAATTTCGTCATTTTATGCTGTTTTGCGTTAAAACCAGAATAAAGCTCAAAACGTGCTGTTTTGCTAAATAAGCATTTTCCAGGCATTTTAGATCGTTGGAAATCGTTCAAATAAGATGTATTAATAAAAAACGAATAATAAAAATTTCGTCGTTTTTTTATGCTTTTGCGTTAAAACGGGTAAACTCAAACGTGCTGTTTGCTAAAATAAGCATTTTCAGAAGCATTTTTTAGATCGTTGAAATCGTTTAAATGAAACAATATTAATAAAAAACGAATGGTAAAAATTCGTCATTTTTATGCTGTTTTGCGCGTTAAAACGCAGATTAAAGCTCAAAACGTGCTGTTTTTGCTTTAAAATAAGCATTTTCAAGCATTTTAGATCGTTGAAATCACGTTCAAATAGACGCAATATTAATAAAAACGAATAATAAAAAATTTCGTCGTTTTTATGCTGTTTCGCGTTAAAACGCAGAATAAAGCTCAAAACGTGCTGTTTGCTAAAATAAAAGCATTTTTCAGCGGTATTTTAGATCGTTGAAATCACGTTCAAATAGGAAGCAATGTGTAAAAACGAATAATAAAAAAATTCGTCGTTTTATGCTGTTTTACGCGTTAAAACGCAGATTAAAGCTCAAAACGCGCTGTTTGCTAAAATAAGCATTTCAAGCATTTTAGATCGTTGAAATCGTTCAAATAGACGCAATAAAAATAAAAAAACAAAATAATAAAAAATTCGTCGTTTTTATGCTGTTTTAAGCGTTAAAACGCAGATTAAAAACTCAAAACGTGCTGTTTTGCTAAAATAGCATTTTCAAGTATTTTAGATCGTTGAAATCGTTCGGAAATAGACGCAATGGTAATAAAAACGAATAATAAAAATTCGTCGTTTTATTAACATTTTACGCGTTAAAGCGCGTTAAAGCTCAAAACGTGCTGTTTTCACAAAATAAGCATTTTCAAGCATTTTAGATCCGTTGAAATCGTTCAAATAGTGCAATAATGTAAAAACGAATAATAAAAAATTTTATTCGTTTTACAGCATGCTGTTTTTACGCGTTAAAACGCAGATTTAAAACTCAAAACGTGCTGTTTTGCTAAAATAAGCATTTTCAAGCATTTTAGATCGTTGAAATCGTTTAAATAGAGCTTAATATTAATAAAAACGAATAATAAAAATTCGTCATTTTTATGCTTTTGTTTTACGCGTTAAAACGCAGATTAAAGCTCGAAACGTGCTGTTTGCTAAAATAAGCATTTTCAAGCATTTTAGATCGTTGAAATCGTTCAAATAGACGCAATATTAATAAAGCGAATAATAAAATTTCGTCGTTTTTATGCTGTTTTACGCGTTAAAACGCAGATTAAAGCTCCAGAGTGCTGTTTTTGCTAAAACCGACATTTTCAAGCATTTTAGATCGTTGAAATTGTTTTAAATAGAAGCAATATTAATAAAAAACGAATAATAAAATTCGTCGTTTTTATGCTGTTTTACGCGTTAAAGCGCAGATTAAAGCTCAAAACGTGCTGTTTTGCTAAAATAAGCATTTTCAGCATTTTAGATCGTTGAAATCGTTCAAAATAGACGCAATAAAAAATAAAAACGAATAATAAAAATTTCGTCGTCTTTATGCTGTTTTACGCGTTAAAACGCAGAATAAAGTTCAAAACGTGCTGTTTGCTAAAATAAGCATTTTCAAGCACATTTTTAGATCGTTGGGAAATCGTTCAAATAGAAGCAATATTAATAAAACGAATAATAAAATTCGTCGTTTTTATGCTGTTTTACGCGTTAAAACGCAGTTAAAGCTCAAAACGTGCTGTTTGCTAAAATAAGCGCGAAAGCATTTTAGATCGTTGAAATCGTTTAAATAGAAGCAATATTAATAAAAACGAATAAATAAAAATTTAAAATCTCATTTTATGCTGTTTACGCGCGTTAAACGCAGATTAAAGCTCAAAACGTGCTGTTTTGCTAAAATAAACATTTTCAAACATTTTGAATCGTTGAAATCGTTCAAATATACGCAATATTAATAAAACGAATAATAAAATTTCGTCGTTTTTATGCTTTTACTAAAACGCAGAATAAAGAAACTCAAAACGTGCTGTTTTGCTAAAATAAGCATTTTCAAGCATTTTAGATCGTTGAAATCGTTCAAATAGAAGCAATATTAATAAAACAAATAATAAAAACTTCGTCGTTTTATGCTGTTTTAAACCCGTTAAAACGCAGATTAAAGCTCAAAACGTGCTGTTTTGCTAAAATAAGCATTTTCAAGTATTTTGAATCGTTGAAATCGTTCGGAAATAGACATAGTAATAAAAACGAATAATAAAAATTCGTCATTTTGACCTTGTTTTTACGCGTGAAAACGCGTTAAAGCTCAAAACGTGCTTTTGTTTTGCACAAAATAAGCATTTTCAAACATTTTAGATCGTTGAAATCACGTTCAAACGCGCAATAATGGTATTGAAAACGAATAATAAAAATTTCGTCGTTTTTATGCTGTTTTGCGTTAAAACCAGAATAAAGCTCAAAACGTGCTGTTTTGCTGAAATAAGCATTTTCAGAAGCATTTTAGATCGTTGAAATCGTTTCAAATAGACGCAGTATTAATAAAACGAATAATAAAAAATTCGTCGTTTTTACATGCTGTTTTAAGCGTTAAAACGCAGATTAAAGCTCAAAACGTGCTGTTTTGCTAAAATAAGCATTTTCAAGTATTTTGAATCGTTGGAAATCGTTCAAAATGAGCCGCCAATATTAATAAAAACAAATAATAAAAATTACGTCGTTTTTTATGCTGTTTTGCGCGTTAAAACGCCGTTAAAACTCAAAACGTGCTGTTTTGCTTTAAAATAAAAGCATTTTCAAAGCATTTTTAGATCGTTGAAATCGTTCAAATAGTACGTAGTAATAAAAACGAATAATGAAATTTCGTCGTTTTATGCTGTTTTACGCGTTAAAACGCAGATTAAAATCAAACGATGCTGTTTTAGCACAAAATTAAACATTTCAAGCATTTTTGAATCGTTGAAATCGTTTTAAATAGAAGCAATATTAATAAAAAACGAATAATTAAAAATTCGTCATTTTATGCTTTTGTTTTACGCGTTAAAAACGCAGATTAAAACTCAAAACGTGCTGTTTTGCTAATAAGCATTTTCAAGCATTTTAGATCGTTGAAATCGTTCAAATAGACGCAATATTAATAAAAACGAATAATAAAAAATTTCGTCGTTTTATGCTGTTTTATGCGTTAAAACGCAGAATAAAACAAAACGTGCTGTTTTAACTAAAATAAGCATTTTCAAGCATTTTAGATCGTTGAAATCGTTCAAATAGAGGCAATATTAATAAAAACGGAATAATAAAAAATTCGTCGTTTTATGCTGTTTTACGCGTTAAAACGCCGGGTTAAAACTCAAAACGTGCTGTTTTGCCAAAAAAAAGCATTTTCAAGCATTTTTGATCGTTGAAATCGTTCAAATAAGGGGCAATAAAAAAAAAAAACAAATAATAAAAATTGTCGTTTTTTTTGTTTTTTTAAAACGTTAAAACGCAGATTAAAGCTCAAAACGTGCTGTTTTTCTAAAATAAAACATTTTTTAAAATATTTTAGATCGTTGGGAAAAACCCTTCAAATAGACGCAATATTAATAAAAAAGAATAATAAAAAATTGTCGTTTTTTTTGTTTTTTTACGCGTTAAAAAAGCGGAAAAGCTCAAAACGTGCTGTTTTGCTAAAAAAAGCATTTTCGGGGGAAGGGTCGTTGAAATCGTTTTTAAAAAGAAGCAATATTAATAAAAAAGAATAATAAAAAATTGGGGCATTTTTATGCTGTTTTACGCGTTAAAACGCAGATTAAAGCTCAAAAAGTGCTGTTTTGCTAAAATAAGCATTTTTTTTAAAAAATTTTAGATCGTTGGGGAAAACGTTCAAAATACGCAATATTAATAAAAACGAATAATAAAAAAATTTTGTTGTTTTATGTTTTTTCGCGTTAAAACGCAGAATAAAAACTCAAAAAGTGCTGTTTTTTCTAAAATAAGCATTTTCAAGCATTTTAGATCGTTGAAAACGTTCAAATAGACGCAATATTAATAAAAAAAAAAATAATAAAAAAAATTTGTCGTTTTTTTGTTTTTTTACGCGTTAAAACGCCCGATTAAAAACTCAAAACGTGTTTTGCTAAAATAACATTTAAGCATTTTTTGATCGTTGAAATCGTTCAAAAAAGATCAATATTAATAAAAACGAATAATAAAAAATTTTGTCGTTTTATGCTGTTTTACGCGTTAAAACGCGAAATTTAAAACCCCAAAACGTGCTGTTTTTCCCAAAAATAAACATTTTCAAGCATTTTACATCTTTAAATCATTCAAATAGACGCAATATTAATAAAAAAAGAATAATAAAAAATTCGTCGTTTTTTTGCGTTTTACGCGTTAAAACGAAAATAAAACTCAAAAAGTGCTTTTTTT
>NW_027048743.1:0-7938 GCF_025399875.1 Dalotia coriaria
TTACATACGTTAAAACGCAGATTAAAGCTCAAAACGTGCTTTTGTTTTTGCTAAAATAAGCATTTTCAAGCATTTTAGATCGTTGAAATCTTTCAAATATACGCAATATTAATAAAAACGAATAATAAAAATTTCGTCGTTTTATGCTGTTTTACGCGTTAAACACAGATTAAAGCTCAAAACGTGCTGTTTTTGCTAAAAGTAAGCATTTTCAGAAGCATTTTTGAATCGTTGAGATCGTTTAAATAGAAGCAATATTAAAAAAAAACGGAATAATAAAAATTCTTCATTTTTATGCTGTTTTAGGCGTTAAAGCGCAGATTAAAAGCTCAAAACGTGCTGTTTTAGCACAAAATAAGCATTTTCAAGCATTTTAGATCGTTGAAATCGTTCAAATATATGCATATTTAAAAACGAATAATAAAAATTTCCTCGTTTTTATGTGTTTAGCGTTAAAAACGCAGAAAAAACTCAAAAGTGCTGTTTTTTCTAAATTAAAACAATTTTCAAGCATTTTAATCGTTGAAACGTTTTAAAAACAATAATAAAAAGAAAAATAAAATTCGTCATTTTATGCTGTTTTACGCGTTAAAACGCAGATTAAAGCTCAAAACGTGCTGTTTTGCTAAAAAAGCATTTTCAAGCATTTAAGATCTTGAAATCGTTCAAATAGAAACATTAACAAAAACGATAATAAAATTCGTCGTTTCAGGGGTTTACGCGTTAAAACGCAGATTAAACTCAAAACTTTCTGTTTTTTGCTAAAATAAGCATTTTCAAGGGATTGTAATCGTTGAAATCACGTTCAAATAGGCCCAAAATAAAAAAACGAATAATAAAAAATTCGTCGTTTTTTTTGCTGTTTTACGCGTTAAAACGCAGATTAAAACTCAAAACGTGCTGTTTTGCTAAAATAAAACATTTTTTAACATTTTAGATCGTTGAAATCGTTCAAAAAGACCCAAAATTATAAAAAAGAATAATAAAATTTCGTTTTTATGCTGTTTCGCGTTAAAACGCAGAATAAAACTCATAACGTGCTGTTTTGCTAAAATAAGCATTTTCAAGCATTTTATCGTTGTATTTTCAAATACGCAAATATTAAAAAACGATAAAATTTCGTCGTTTTTATGCTTAAAGCGTTAAAACGCAGATTAAACTCAAAATGTTAAGCTAAAATAGCATTTTCAAAACATTTTTAGATCGTTGAAATCGTCAAATAAACATATTAATAAAAACGAATAATAAAATCGTCGTTTTTTGTTTTTACGCGTTAAAAAATTAAAAAGTCTTTTTGAAAAACATTTTCGCTTTTAGTACGTTGAAATCGTTCAAATAGACGCAATAAAATAAAAAACGAATAATAAAATTTCGTCGTTTTTATCTGTTTTACGCGTTAAAACGCAGAATAAAACTAAAGTGCTGTTTTGCTAAAAAAACATTTCAAAGCATTTTAAACGTTGAAATGTTCAAAACGCAATTAATAAAAAATAATAAAATTCGTCGTTTTATGCTGTTTTACGTTAAAACGAATAAACTAAAACGTGCTGTTTTGCTTTAAAATAAGCATTTTCAAGCATTTTAATCGTTGAAATTTTAAAAAAAAATATTAAAAACGAATAATAAAAATTTCGTTTTTAATGCTGATTATAAAAACGCAGATTAAAGCTCAAAACGTGCTGTTTTGCTAAAATAACATTTCAAATTTGATTGTTAAATCGTTTAAATAGAAGCAATATTAATCAAAACGAATAATAAAAAATTCGTCATTTTATGCTGTTTTTACGCGTTAAACCAGATTAAAGCTCAAAACGTGCTGTTTTGCTAATATATACATTTTCAAGCATTTAGATCGTTTGAAAATCGTTCAAATGAGCGCAATATTAATAAAAAACGAATAATAAAATTTCGTCGCGTTTTATGCTGTTTACGCGGTGAAACGCAGATTAAAGCGCTCAAAACCTGCTGTTTTGCTACAAAATAGCATTTTCAAGCATTTTAGATCGTTGAAATCGTTCAAATAGACGCAATAATAATAAAAACGAATAATAAAATTTCGTCGTTTTATGCTGTTTAAAACGCAGAATAAAGCTCAAAACGTGCTGTTTTGCTAAAATAAAGCATTTTCAAGCATTTTAGATCGTCGAAATCACGTTCAAATAGACACCAATAAAATAAAAACGAATAATAAAATTTCGTCGTTTTTATGCTGTTTTACGCGTTAAAACGCAGAATAAAACTCAAAACGATGCTGTTTTGCTAAAGTAAAGCATTTTTCAAGCATTTTGAATCGTTGAAATCGTTCAAATGAGCGCAATATTAATAAAAAACGAATAATAAAAAATTCGTCGTTTTATATGTTTTACGCGTTAAACGCAGATTAAAGCTCAAAACGTGCTGTTTTGCTAAAGTAAACATTTTCAAAGCATTTTAGATCGTTGGAAATCGTTCAAATAGTACAATATTAATAAAAACGAATAATAAAAAAGTGGCTTTATGCTGTTTTACGCGGAACCGCAGATTAAAGCTCAAAACGTGCTGTTTTGCTTCAAAATAAACATTTTTCAAGCATTTTTAGATCCCGTTGAAATCGTTTAGAGAAATAGAGAAGCAATGTGAAATAAAACGAATAATAAAAAATTTCGTCGTTTTATGCTGTTTTACTTTTGCGTTAAACGCGATTAAAAGAAATCAAAACAGTAGCACCATTTTGGATAAAATAAGCATTTCAAAGCATTTTAGATCGATTTGAAATCGTTTAAAATAGAAACAATAATATTAATAAAAACGAATAATAAAAAATTCGTCATTTTTATGCCTTTTACGCGTTAAAACGCAGATTAAGCTCAAACGTGCTGTTTTGCTAATATAAGCATTTCAAGAAGCGCATTTTGAATCGTTGAAATCGTTCAAATGATAGACGCAATATTAATAAAACGAATGGCAGAAATTTCGTCGTTTTTATGCTGTTTACGCGTTAAAGCGTTAAACTCAAGGCCTTGTGCTGTTTTTTGTTAAAATAAAGCATTTTCAAGCATTTTAGATCGTTGGGAAATCCTCGTTCCAAATAGGAAACCAATATTAATAAAAACGAATAATAAAAATTCGTCGTTTTTTGTGCTGTTTTACGCGTTAAAACGCAGATTAAAGAAACTCAAACGTGCTGTTTTGCTAAGAATAAGCATTTTCAAAGCATTTTTAAGATCGTTCGTCGTTCGGAAATAGACGCAATATTAATAAAAACGAATAATAAAAATTTCGTCGTTTTATGCTGTTTTGCCGCGTTAAACGCAGATTAAAACTCAAAACGTGCTGTTTGCTAAAGAATAAGCATTTTCAAGCATTTTAGATCGTTGAAATCGTTTCGATAGAAGCAATATTAATAAAAACGAATAGCAAAAATTCGTCACGTTTTTATGCTGTTTTTACGCGTTAAAACGCAGATTAAAACTCAAAACGTGCTGTTTGCGGTAAAATAAAATTTTCAAGCATTTTAGATCGTTGAAGTCGATTTCAAATAGACGCAATAAAATAAAAACGAATAATAAAAATTTCGTCGTTTTTATGCTGTTTTGCGTTAAAACGCAGAATAAAACTCAAAACATTGCTATTTTTGCTAAAATAAGCATTTTCAAACATTTTAGATCGTTGAAATCCTCGTTCAGAATAGACGCAATATTAATAAAACAGATAATAAAAATTTCGTCACGTTTTATGCTGTTTTTACCCGCGTTAAAACGCAGATTAAAGCTCAAATCGTGCTGTTTTTGCTAAAATATGCATTTTAGATCGTTGAAATCCCGTTCAATAGAAGCAATATTAATAAAAACGAATAATAAAAGGTGGAAATCACGTTTTTATGCCATTTTTCGCGTTAAAAAACGCAGATTAAAAGCTCAAGCATTGCTGTTTGCTAAAATAATAAAGACATTTTCCAAGCATTTTTAGATCGTTAAGTAAACAAATAGACGCAATAAAATAAAAACGAATAATAAAATTTCGCCGTTTTTTATGCTGTTTTGCATACGTTAAAATGCAGGAATAAAGCTCAAAACGATGCTGTTTTTGCTAAATAAAGCATTTTCAAAAAGCATTTTTAGATCGTTGTAATCGTTCAAATGGAAACAGTATTAATAAAAAACGGAATAATAAAAATTTCGTCCGTTTTGTACTGTTTTACGCGTTAAACGCAGATTAAAACTCAAAACGTGCTGTTTTGCTAAGATAAGCATTTTCAAAGCATTTTGAATCACGATTTGAAATCCCGTTCAAATTAGACGCAATAGTAATAAAACGAATAATAAAAAATTCGTCGTTTTTATGCCTGTTTTACGCGTTAAAACGCAGATTAAAGCTCAAAACGTGCTGTTTTGCTAAAATACAGCATTTTCAAGCATTTTAGATCGTTGGAAATCGTTCAAATAGAAACAATATTAATAAAACGAATAATAAAAAAATTTGTAGATTTTTTATACTTATTTATACGAGTTAAAACGCAGATTAAAAGAAAACTCAAACGTGCTGTTTTGTTAAAATAAGCATTTTCAAGCATTTTAGATTGTTTGAAATCGTTCAAATAGAAACAATATTAAAAACGAATGATAAACAATTCGTCGCTTTTTTATGCTGTTTACGCGTTAAAACGCAGATTAAAGCTCAAAACGTGCTGTTTTGCTAAAATAAGCATTTTTCAAACATTTTAGATCCCGTTGGAAATCATTTAAAATAGACGCAATAATAATAAAAACGAATAATAAAATTTCGTCGTTTTTTATGCTGTTTTACGCGTTAGAAACGCAGATTAAAGCTCAAAACGTGCTGTTTTTGCTTTAAAAATAAGCATTTTCAAAAGCATTTTAGATCGTTGAAATCACGTTTAGTAGGAATCAATATTATTAAAAACGAATAATAAAAAATTTGTCGTTTTTATGCTGTTTTACGGATTAAAACGCAGATTAAAAGCTCAAAACGTACTGTTTTATTTAAAGGCAAGCATTTTCAAGCATTTTAAAGATCGTTGAAATCGTTCAAATAGAAACCAATATTAATAAAAACGAATAATAAAAATTCGTCGTTTTTTATGCTGTTTTTACGCGTTAAGACACGCAAGGAGCCAAAACTCAAAACGTGCTGTTTTTGAAAGGCAAAATTTTCAAAGTTTTAAGATCGTTGAAATCGTTCCGAAATAGAGCAATATTAATAAAACGAATAATAAACAATTCGTCGTTTTATGCTGTTTTTCACGCGATTAAAACGCAGATTAAAATAAAACGTGCTTTATTTTTTGCTAAAATAAGCATTTTCAAGCATTTTAGATCCGTTTGAAATCGTTCAGAATGGGCGCAATGATAATAAAACAGATAATAAAAATTTCGTCGTTTTTGTGCTGTTGCGCGTTAAAACGCTGATTAAACTCAAAACGTGCTGTTTTTTGCTGCAAAATAAGCATTTTCAAGCGTGGCAGATCCGTTGAAATCACGTTCAGAATAAGACGCAATATTAATAAAAACAGACGTAAAAATTTACGTCCGTTTTACATGCTTTCAATTTTTACGCGTTAAAACGCAGTTAAAACTCAAAACAGTGCTGTTTTAAAATAAGCATTTTCAAGCAATTTTTAGATCGTTAGAAATTGTTGGAAATAGACGCAATATTAATTAAAACGAATAATAAAAAATTTCACGTCCCGTTTTTATGCTGTTTTACGCGATTAAAACTGATTAAAGCTCAAAACGGTGCTGTTTTGCAAAGAAATAAACATTTTCAAGCATTTTAGATCCGTTGAAATCGTTCAAATAGACGCAATATTAATAAAACGAATAATAAAAAATTCGTCGTCTTTATGCTGTTTACGCGTTAAAACGCAGATTAAAACTCAAAACGATGCTGTTTTGCTAAAGTAAGCATTTTCAAGCATTTTAGATCGTTGGAAATCGTTCAAATAGACGCAATATTAATAAAACGAATAATAAAAATTCGTCGTTTTTTATATGCTGTTTTAGCAAAACGTAGATTAAAGCTCAAAACATGCTGCTTTGTTAAAATAAGCATTTTTCAAGCATTTTAGAACGTTGAAATCATTCAAATAGACGCAATATTAATAAAAACGAATAATAAAAATTTCGTCGTTTTTATACTGTTTTACGTGTTAAGAAAAACGCAGATTAAAGCTCAAAACGTGCTGTTTTGCTTCAAAATAAACATTTTCAAGCATTTTAGATCACGTTGAAATCGTTTCAAATAGAAGCAATATTAATAAAACGAATAATAAAAAATTTCGTCGTTTTTTATGCTGTTTTTGCACGCGTTAAAACGCAGATTAAAACTAAAACGTGCTGTTTGCTAAAATAAGCATTTTCAAGCATTTTAGATCGTTGAAATCGTTCAAATAGACGCAATAAAAATAAAAACGAATAATAAAATTTCATCGTTTTTATGCTGTTTACGCGTTAAAACGCAGATTAAAAACTCAAAACGTGCTGTTTTGCTAAAATAAGCATTTTCAAGCATTTTAAATCCCATGAAATCGTTCAAATAGACGCAATATTAATAAAAAGAATAATAAAAATTTCGTCGTTTTTATGCTGCTTTACGCGTTAAACGCAGATTAAAGCTCAAAACGTGCTGTTTTGCTAAAATAATCATTTCAAGCATTTTAATCGTTGAAATCGTTCAAATAGAAGCAATATTAATAAAACGAATAATAAAATTCGTCGTTTTTTTGCTGTTTTTCTCATTAAAACGCAGATTAAGCTCAAACGTGCTGTTTTCCTAAAAAAGCATTTTCAAGCATTTTAGATCGTTGAAATCGTTCAAATAGACGCAATATTAATAAAAACGATAATAAAAATTTCGTCGTTTTTTTGCTGTTTTACCGTTAAACGCTGATTAAAGCTCAAAACGTGCTGTTTTGCAAAATAAGCATTTTCAAGCATTTTAGATCGTTGAAATCGTTCAAATAGACGCAATATTAATAAAAAAGAATAATAAAAAATTTCGTCGTTTTATGCTGTTTACGCGTTAAAACGCGAATAAAAACTCAAAACGTGCTGTTTTGCTAAAATAGCATTTTCCCAAACATTTTAGATCGTTGAAATCGTTCAAATAAAGCAATATTAATAAAACGAATAATAAAAATTCGTCGTTTTATGCTGTTTTACGCGTTAAAACGCAGATTAAAAACTCAAAACGTGCTGTTTTGCTTTTAAAAAAAGCATTTTCAAGCATTTTAGATCGTTGAAATCGTTCAAATAGACGCAATAAAAATAAAAACGAATAATAAAAATTTCGTCGTTTTATGCTGTTTTACGCGTTAAAACCCGATTAAAGCTCAAAACGTGCTGTTTTTTCCAAAATAAGCATTTTCAAGCATTTTAAATCGTTGAAATCGTTCAAATAGACGCAATATTAATAAAAACGAATAATAAAAATTTCGTCGTTTTTATGCTGCTTTACGCGTTAAAACGCAGATTAAAAGCTCAAAACGTGCTGTTTTTCTAAAATAATCATTTTCCAGCATTTTAGATCCCTTGAAATCGTTCAAATAGAAGCAATATTAATAAAAAAGAATAATAAAAATTCGTGTTTTATGCTGTTTTACGCATTAAAACGCAGATTAAAACTCAAAACGTGCTGTTTTGCTAAAATAAGCAATTTCAAGCATTTTAGATCGTTGAAATCGTTCAAATAGACGCAATATTAATAAAAACGAATAATAAAAATTTCGTCGTTTTTAAAGCTGTTTTTCGCGTTAAAACGCTGATTAAAGCTCAAAACGTGCTGTTTTGCTAAAATAAGCATTTTTTAAGCATTTTGGTGTGGAAATCGTTCAAATAGACGCAATATTAATAAAAACGAATAATAAAAAAATTTGTCGTTTTATGCTGTTTTACGCGTTAAAACGCGGATTAAAGCTCAAAACGTGCTGTTTGCTTTTAG
>NW_027048744.1:0-7937 GCF_025399875.1 Dalotia coriaria
GAACGATTTCAACGTCTAAAATGCTTGAAAATGTTATTTTTAGCAAAACAGCACGTTTTTTAGTTTTTAAACTGCGTTTTAACGCGAAAACGCATAAAAAAGACGAATTTATTATTATTCGTTTTTTAAAAATTTTTTATTTGAACGATTTTTAACGATCTAAAAAACTTATTTTAGCAAAACAGCACGATTTGACTTTTAACGCGTTTAACCCTCCTAAAAAAGACAAATTTTTTTTATTGTTTTTTTTTAATATTGCGTTATTTGAACGATTTCAACGATTAAAAAAGCTTTAAAATGTTTATTTTTGCAAAACAGCACGTTTTTAGCTTTATTCTGCGTTTTAACGCGTAAAAAAGCAAAAAAACCCCGAAATTTTTTTTATTCGTTTTTATTTTTTTGCGTCTTTTTGAACGATTTCAACGATCTAAAATGCTTGAAAAAAGCTTTTTTTACAAAAACACGTTTTGAGCTTTTAAACTCGTTTTAACGCGTAAAACGCTAAAAACGACGATTTTTTTTTATTCGTTTTTATTAATATTGCTTCTATTTGAACGATTTCAACGATCTAAAATGCTTGAAAAATGCTTATTTAGCAAAACAGCACGTTTGAGCTTTAATCTGCGTTTAACGCGTAAAGCAACATAAAAACGACAGAATTTTTGTTATTCGTTTTATTAATGTTGCGCGTCTATTTGGCAGATTCAACGATCTAAAATGCTTGAAAATGCTTATTTTAGCAAAACAGCACGTTTGAGCATTAATCTGCGTTTTAGCGTAAAACAACGCGAAAACGACGAATTTTTTATTATTCGTTTTTTATTAATATTGCTTCTATTTGAACAGTTTCAACGATCTGAAATGCTTGAAAATGCTTATTTTAACAAAACAGCACGTTTTGTGCTTTAATCTGCGTTTTAACTCGTAAACAGCATAAAAAGCGACAAATTTTTATTATTCGTTTTATTAATATTTCTTCTATTTGAACGATTCAACGATCTAAAATGCTTGAAAATGCTTATTTTAGCAAAACAGCGTTTGAGCACATTCTGCGTTTTTAACGCGTAAACAGCATAAAAACGGCAGAAATTTTTATTATTCGTTTTATTAATATTGCGTCTGTTGAGCGATTTCAACGATCTAAAAATGCTTGAAAATGCTTATTTTAGCAAAACAGCACGTTTGAGCTTTAATCTGCGTTTTTGCGCGTAAAAAGAGCATAAAATTACGAATTTTTATTCGTTTTGCTAATATTGGCTGGCCCAAACGATTTCAACGATCCTACGTGTAGAAAATGCTTATTTTAGCAAAACAGCACGTTTTGAAGGCTTTAATCTGCGTTTTAGCGCGTAAAACAGCATAAAACGACGAAATTTTTAATATTCGTTTTTATTAATGCTTCTATTTGAACGATTTTCGAAAGCATTATAAAATGCTTGAAAATGCTTATTTTGTAAAACAGCACGTTTGAGCTTTAATCTGCGTTTTAACGCGTAAAACAACATAAAACGACGATTTTTTTATTATTCGTTTTTATTAATATTGCGTCTATTTGAACGATTTCAGCGATCTAAATGCTTGAAAATGCTTATTTTAGCAAAACAGCACGTTTGAGCTTTTATTCTGCGTTTTAACGCGTAAAACAGCCATAAAACGACGAAATTTTTATTATTCGTTTTTTTATTTTATTGCGTCTATTTGAAAAGACAGTTTTCAACGATCTAAAATGCTTGAAAGGAAACATTTTAGCAAAACAGCACGTTTGAGCAATCTGCGTTTAGCGCGAAAAACAGCATAAAACGACGACTTTTATAATATTCGTTTTTATTAATATTGCTTCTATTTGAACAGTTCAACGATCTAAAATGCTTATTTTAACAAAACAGCACAATTTGAGCTTTAATCTGCGTTTTAACGCGTAAAACAGCATAAAAGGACAGAAATTTTATTATTCGTTTTTATTAATATTGCGTCTGTTGAACGATTCAGCGATCTAAAATGCTTGAAAATGCTTATTTTAGCAGCAGCAAAACAGCACGTTTTGAGCTTTATTCTGCGTTTTTTAACGCGTAAAACAGCATAAAAACGGCGAGAATTTTTATTATTCGTTTTATTTTATTGCGTCTATGGCCCCAGACGATTTCAACGATCTGGAAGTAGCGAAATCGCCTTTACCAAAACAACGTTGCAGGCTTTAATCCTACGTTTTTAACGCGTAAAGGCAACATAAAACGACGAATTTTTATTATTCGTTTTTTATTAATATTAGCCTTCTATTTGAACGATTTCAACGATCTAAAATGTGAAAATGCTTATTTTAGCAAAACAACACGTTTTGAGCTTTAATCTGCGTTTAACGCGTAAAACAACATAAAACGACAGAAATTTTTATTATTCGTTTTTTATTAATATTTGCGTCTATTTGAGCGATTTCAACGATCTAAAATGCTTGAAAATGCTTATTTAGCAAAACAGCGCGTTTTGAGCATTAATCTGCGTTTTAACGCGTAAACAGCATAAAAACGACAGAAATTTTTATTATTCGTTTTGTATTAATATTGCTTCCTATTTGAACGATTTCAACGATCTAAAATGCTTGAAAATGCTTATTTTAGCAAAACAGCACGTTTGAGCTTTAATCTGCGTTTTAACGCGTAAAACCTTTATATAAACGACGAAAGATTTTTATTATTCGTTTTTTATTAATATTGCGTCTATTTGAACGATTTCAACGATCTAAAATGCTTGAAAATGCTTATTTTAGCAAAACAGCACGTTTTGAGCTTTTATTCTGCGTTTTAACGCGTAAAACAGCATAAAACGACGAAATTTTTATTATTCGTTTTATTTTTTTATTGCGTCTATTTGAACGATTTCAACGATCTAAAATGCTTGAAATGTTTATTTTAGCAAAACAGCACGTTTTGAGCTTTAATCTGCGTTTTAACGCGTAAAACAGCATAAAAACGACGAATTTTTATTATTCGTTTTATTAATATTGCGTCTATTTGAACGATTTCAACGATCTAAAATGCTTATTTTAGCAAAACAGCGATTTGAGCTTTAATCTGCGTTTTTAGCAGCATCAAAACAACGCATAAAACGACAGAGAATTTTTATTATTCGTTTTTTACTATTAATATTGCGTCTATTTGAACGATTTCAACGATCTAAAATAGCGAAATGCTTTATTTTGGCAAAACAGCACGTTTTGAGCTTTATTCTGCGTTTTAACGCGTAAAACAACATAAAAACGACGAAATTTTATTATTCGTTTTTATTTTTATTGCGTCTATTTGAACGATTTCAACGATCTAAAATGCTTGAATATTCTTATTTTACCAAAACAGCACGTTTTGAGCTTTAATCTGCGTTTTAACGCGCGTAAAACAGCATAAAACGACGAATTTTTTATTATTCGTTTTATTAATATTCCTTCTGTTTGAACGATTTCAGCGATCTAAAATGCTTGAAAATGCTTATTTTAGCAAAACAGCACGTTTTGAGCTTTATTCTACGTTTTAGCGTAAAACAGCATAAAAACGGCAAGAATTTTATTATTCGTTTTTTATTTTTTATTGCGTCTATTTGAACTTGTTGATTTCAGCGATCTAAAATGTGAAAATTCTTATTTTACGCAAAACAGCACGTTTTGAGCTTTAATCTGCGTTTTAACGCGTAAAACAGCATAAAACGACGAATTTTTGTTATTCGTTTTTTTATTAATATTCGCTTCTATTTGAACGATTTCAACGATCCTAAAATGGCAGAAAATGCTTATTTTAGCGTAAAACAGCACGTTTTGAGCTTTAATCTGCGTTTAACGCGTAAAACAGCATAAAACGACGAAATTTTTTATTATTCGTTTTATTAATATTGCGTCTATTTGAACGATTTCAACGATCTAAAATGCTTGAAAATGCTTATTTTAGCAAAACGAAAGCACGTTTGCAGGCTTTAATCTGCGTTTTAACGCGTAAAACAGCATAAAAACGACGAATTTTTATTATTCGTTTTGGTAGTAATATTTAGCTTCTATTTGAACGATTTCAACGATCTAAAATGCTTGAAAATGCTTATTTTTAACAAAACAGCATGTTTTGAGCTTTTAATCTACGTTTAATGCACGTAAAACAGCATAAAACGACGAATTTTATTATTCGTTTTATTAATATTGCGTCTATTTGAACGGTTTCAGCAGTCTAAAATGCTTGAAAATGCTTATTTTAGCAAAACAGCACGTTTTGAGCTTTTATTCTGCGTTTTAACGCGCGTAAACAGCATAAAACGACGAAATTTTTATTATTCGTTTTATTTTTTATTGCGTCTATTTGGAACGGTTCAACGATCTAAAATGCTTGAAAATGCTTATTTTAGCAAAACAGCACGTTTTGAGCTTTATTCTGCGTTTTAACGCGCGTAAAACAGCATAAAACGACGAAATTTTTATTATTCGTTTTTATTAATATTGCGTCTATTTGAACGATTTCAGCGATCTAAAATGCATGAAAATGCTTATTTTAGCAAAACAGCACGTTTTGAGCTTTTAATCTGCTTTTAGCGTAAACAGCATAAAACGGCCGAATTTTTATTATTCGTTTATTATTAATAGTAGCTTCTATTTGAACGATTTCAACGATCCTAAAATGCTTGAAAATGCTTATTTTAACAAAACAGCATGTTTGAGCTTTTAATCTACGTTTTAACGCGTAAAACAGCATAAAACGACGGGTATTTTTTGTTATTCGTTTTTTTTTATTAATATTTAGCTTCTATTTGAACGATTTCAACGATCTAAAATGCTTGAAAATGCTTATTTTAGCAAAACAGCACGTTTGAGGCTTTAATCTGCGTTTTAACGCGTAAAACAGCATAAAAACGACGAAAGATTACATTATTCGTTTTTATTAATATTGCTTCTATTTGAACGATTTCAACGATCTACAAATGTGAAAATGCTTATTTTATGAAACAGCACGTTTTGGGCTTTATTCTGCGTTTTAACGCGTAAAACAACATAAAAACGACAGATTTTTATTATTCGTTTTTTTATTAATATTGCTTCTATTTGAACGATTTCAACGATCTAAAATGCTTGAAAATGCTTATTTTTAACAAAACAGCACGTTTTGAGCTTTAATCTGCGTTTAACTCGTAAAACAGCATAAAAACGACAGATTTTTTATTATTCGTTTTAGTAATATTGATTCTATTTGAACGATTTCAACGATCTAAAATGCTTAAATGCTTATTTTAGCAAAACAGCACGTTTTGAGCTTTAATCTGCGTTTTAACGCGTAAAACAACTTATAAAACGACGAAATTTTTTATTATTCGTTTTTATTAATATTGCGTCTGTTGAACGATTTCAACGATCTAAAAATGCTTAAAATGCTTATTTTAGCAAAACAGCACGTTTGAGCTTTAATCTGCGTTTTAACGCGTAAAACAGCATAAAAGCGACGAATTTTTATTATTCGTTTTTTTATTAATATTGCTTCTATTTGAACGATTTCAACAATCTAAAATGCTTGAAAATGCTTATTTTAACAAAACAGCACGTTTTGAGCTTTTATCTGCGTTTAACTCATTAAAACAGCATAAAAACGACAATTTTTATTATTCGTTTTTTATTAATATTGCTTCTATTTGAACGATTTCAACGATCCTAAAATGTGAAAATACTTATTTTAGCAAAACAGCACGTTTTGAGCTTTAATCTGCGTTTTAACGCGTAAAACAGCATAAAACGACGAATTTTTATTATTCATTTTTTTATTAATATTGCGTCTATTTGAACGATTTCAACGATCTAAAATGCTTGAAAATGCTTATTTTAGCAAAACAGCACGTTTTGAGCTTTAATCTGCGTTTTTAACGCGTAAAACAGCATAAAACGACAATTTTTATTATTCGTTTTATTAATATTGCTTCCTATTTGAACGATTTCAACGATCTAAAATGCTTGAAAATGCTTATTTTAGCAAAACAGCACGTTTGAGCTTTATTCTGCGTTTTAACGCGTAAAACAGCATAAAACGACAGAATTTTATTATTCGTTTTATTAATATTGCGTCTATTTGAGCGATTTCAACGATCTAAAATGCTTGAAAATGCTTATTTTAGCAAAACAGCACGTTTTGAGCTTTAATCTGCGTTTTAACGCGTAAAGAGCATAAAATGGCGAATTTTTTTATTATTCGTTTTTTATTAATATTTAGCTATTTAAACGATTTCAACGATCACAAAATGCTTGAAAATGCTTATTTTAGCAAAACAGCACGTTTGCAGGCTTTAATCTGCGTTTTAGCGCGTAAAACAGCATAAAAACGTTTTGAACTTTAATCTGCTGCGTTTTAAGGCGAAAAACAGCATAAAACGACAGATTTTTTATTATTCGTTTTATTAATATTGCGTCTATTTGAACGATTTCAACGATCCTAAAATGCTTGAAGATGCTTATTTTACCAAAACAGCGTTTTGAGCTTTTAATCTGCGTTTTAACGCGTAAAACGTAACATAAAACGACGAATTTTTATTATTCGTTTTTTTTATTAATATTGCGTCTATTTGAACGATTTCAACGTCTAAAATGCTTATTTTTAGCAAAACAGCACGATTTGAGGCTTCAATCTGCGTTTTAGCGCGTAAAACAGCATAAAAACGGCAAATTTTATTATTCGTTTTTTATTAATATTGCGTCTATTTGAACGATTTCAATGATCTAAAATGCTTGAAAATGCTTATTTTACCAAAACAGCGCGTTTTGAGAGCTTTAATCTGCCTTTAACGCGTAAAACAGCATAAAACGACGAATTTTTTATTATTCGTTTTTATTAATATTGCTTCTATTTGAACGATTTCAACGATCTAAAATGCTTATTTTAGCAAAACAGCACGATTTGAGCTAATCTGCGTTTTAGCGCGTAAAACAGCATAAAAACGACGAAATTTTATTATTCGTTTTTATTATGTGCGTCTATTTGAACGATTTCAACGATCTAAAATGCTTGAAAATGCTTATTTTTAACAAAACAGCACGTTTTGAGCTTTAATCTGCGTTTTAACTCGTAAAGCAGCATAAAACGACGAATTTTTATTATTCGTTTTTATTATGTGCTTCTATTTGAACGTTCAACGATCTAAAATGCTTGAAAATGCTTATTTTAGCAAAACAGCACGTTTTGAGCTTTAATCTGCGTTTTAACGCGTAAAACAGCATAAAACGACAGAATTTTTTTATTATTCGTTTTTATTAATATTGCGCGTCTATTTGAACAGTTCAGCAATCTAAAATGCTCGAAAATGCTTATTTTGGCAAAACAGCACGTTTTGAGCTTTTGTTCTGCGTTTTAACGCGAAAAACGCTTATAAAAACGACGAATTTTTATTATTCGTTTTTTATTAATATTGCTTCTATTTGAACGATTTCAGCGATCTAAAATGTTTGAAAATGCTTATTTTGTAAAACAGCACATTTTGCTTTAATCTGCGTTTTAACGCGTAAAAACAGCGCATAAAACGACGAATTTTTTATTATTCGTTTTTTTACAATGTATTGCGTCTGTTGAACGATTTCAACGATCTAAAATGCTTGAAAATGCTTATTTTAGCAAAACAGCACACGTTTTGAGCTTTAATCAGCGTTTTTAACGCGTAAAACAGCATAAAAACGACGAAATTTTTGTTATTCGTTTTTTATTTTTATTGCGTCTATTTGAACGGTTTAACGATCTAAAATGCTTGAAAATGCTTATTTTAGCAAAACAGCACGTTTTGGGCTTTTAATCTGCGTTTTAACACGTAAACAGCATAAAACGACGAATTTTTTATTATTCGTTTTTTATTAATATTGCTTTCTATTTGAACGATTTCAACGATCTAAAATGCTTGAAAATGCTTATTTTAGCAAAACAGCACGTTTTGAGCTTTATTCT
>NW_027048745.1:0-7937 GCF_025399875.1 Dalotia coriaria
AACACGTTTGAGCTTTAATCTGCGTTTTAACGCGTAAAACAAGCATAAAAACGGCGAATTTTTATTATTTTTTTATTAATATTGCGTCTATTTGAACGGTTTCAACGATCTAAAATGCTTGAAAATGCTTATTTTAGCAAAACAGCACGTTTTGAGCTTTTTAAACTGCGTTTTAACGTAAACGCATAAAAACCGAATTTTTTATTGTTTTATTATAATTTCTATTGAACGATTTCAACGATCAAATGCTTGAAAATGCTTATTTAGCAAAACAGCACGTTTTGAGCTTTATCTGCGTTTTTTAAAGCGTAAAACAGCATAAAAACGGAAATTTTTATTATTCGTTTTATTTTTATTGGGGTCTATTTGAACGATTTCAACGATCTAAAATGCTTGAAATTGCTTATTTTAAGCAAAACAGCACGTTTGAGCTTTAATCTGCGTTTTAACGCGTAAAACAGCATAAAACGACGAAATTTTATTATTCGTTTTTTTAATTAAAATTTGCTTCTATTTGAACGTTTCAGCGATCAAAATGCTTGAAAATGCTTATTTTAACAAAACAGCACGTTTTGAGCTTTAATCTGCGTTTTAACGCGTAAAACAGCATAAAACGACGGGGGTTTTTTTATTATTTGTTTTTATTAATATTGCTCTTTTGAACGTTTCACGATCAAATGCTTGAAAATGCTTTTTAGCAAAACAGCACGTTTTGAGCTTTAATCTGCGTTTTTAACGCGTAAAACAGCATAAAAGACGAATTTTTATTATTCGTTTTATTAATATTGCTTCTATTTGAACGATTTCAACGATCTAAAATGCTTGAAAATGCCTATTTTAGCAAAAAAGCCGTTTTGAGCTTTTTTTCCCGCGTTTTAACGCGTAAAACAGCATAAAACGACGAAATTTTTATTATTCGTTTTTATTTTATTTGCGTCTATTTGAACGATTTCAACGATCTAAAATGGGGAAATTGCTTATTTTAGCAAAACAGCACGTTTTGAAGGGTTTAATCGCGTTTTAACGCGTAAAAAAAGCATAAAACCCACGAATTTTTATTATTCGTTTTTTATTAATTTGCTTTTATTTGAACGATTTCAACGATCTAAAATTATGGCAAGAAAAATGCTTTATTTTATGAAACGCTGATTTGAGCTTTTAATCCTGCGTTTTAACTTTAGCGTAAAACAGCATAAAAACGACGAAATTTTTATTATTCGTTTTATTAATATTTGCGTCTATTTGAACGATTTCAACGATCTGAAATGCTTAGAAAGTAACTTATTTTAGCAAAACAGCACGTTTTGAAGGAAGGAGCTTTATTCGCCTGCGTTTAGCGCGTAAAACAGCATAAAACGACAGAATTTTTATTAATCGTTTTTATTTTTATTGCGTCTATTTGAACGGTTCGACGATCTAAAATGCTTGAAAATGCTTATTTTATGCGAAACAGCGCGTTTGAGCTTTAATCACGCGTTTTAACGCGTAAAAGGCAGCATAAAACTTGACAGATTTTTATTATTCGTTTTTATTAATATTGTGTCTGTTGAACGTTTCAACGGTGATCCTAAAATCAGCAGAAAATGCTTATTTTAGCGGCGAGCAGCACGTTTGATCTGCGTTTTAGCGCGTAAAACAGCAGCATAAAAACGATGAATTTTTATTATTCGTTTTTATTATGTGCTTCTATTTGAACATTCAACGATCTAAAATGGCGAAAATGCCTATTTTAGCAAAACAGCACGTTTGAGCTTTAATCTGCGTTTTTAACGCGTCGACAACGCCGAAACGACAGAATTTTTTATTATTCGTTTTTTTTCGTAATATTGCGTCTATTTGAACAGTTCAAGCGATCTAAAATGCTTGAAAATGCTTATTTTAGCAAAACAGCACGTTTTGAGCTTTAATCAGATTTTAACGCGTAAAAACAGCATAAAACGACGAATTTTTTGTTGTATCGTTTTTACAATGGCGCGTCTATTTAGACGATTTCAGCGATCTAAAATGCTTGAAAATGCTTATTTCAGCAAAACAGCACGTTTGAGCTTTAATCAGCGTTTTTAACGCGTAAACAGCATAAAACGACAGAAATTTTTATTATTTGTTTTTATTAATGTGCGTCTGTTGAACGATTTCAACGATCAAAATGCTTGAAATGGCATTTTAGCAAAACAGCACGTTTGCGGGGCTTTAATGCGTTTTAGCGCGTAAAACAGCATAAAACGACGGAATTTTTATTATTCCGTTTTTTTTTGGTAAATATTGCTTCTATTTGAACGGTTCCAGCTTGATCTGAAATAGCGAAAATGCTTATTTTAGCAAAACAGCACGTTTTTGAGCTTTTACAATCTGCGTTTAACGCGTAAAACAGCATAAAACGACAGAATTTTATTATTCGTTTTTTATTAATATTGCGTCTATTTGAAGACAATTTCAACGATCTAAAATGGCTGAAAATGCTTATTTTTAGCAAAGACAGCACGTTTTGGGCTTTATTCTGCGTTTTAACGCGTAAAACTGTATAAAACGACGAAATTTTTTATTATTCGTTTTTATTTTTATTGCGTCTATTTAGGAACAGTTTTCAACGATCTAAAATGCTGAAATGCTTATTTTAGCAAAACAGCGCATTTTGAAGACTTTAATCTGCGTTTTAACGCGTAAAACAGCAAACGACGAATTTTTATTATTCGTTTTTATTAATATTGCGTCTGTTGAACGGTTACAAGCGATCTAAGATGGCGAAAATGCTTATTTGCTTAAAACAGCACGTTTTTGAGCTTTAATCTGCGCGCGTTTTAACGCGTAAAACGTAAAAACGACGAATTTTTTATTATTCGTTTTTTATTAATGTGCTTCTATTTGAACGATTTCAACTATCTAAAATGCTTGAAAGTAAGCATTTTAGCAAAACAGCACGTTTTGAGGCTTTATTCTGCGTTTTAACGCGCGTAAAACAGCATAAAAACGACGAAGTTTTTATTTATTGTTTTTATTAATATTGCGTCTATTTGAACGGTTCCAGCGATCTAAAATGCTGGAAAATGCTTATTTTATACAAAACGGCACGTTTTGAGCTTTAATCAGCGTTTTAACTTGCGTAAAACAACGCAAAACGACGAAATTTTTATTGTTTGTTTTATTAATGTGCGCGTCTATTTGAACGATTTCAACTTGATCTAAAAATGCTTTAGAAAATGCTTATTTTGTATAAAACAACACGTTTTGAGCTTTAATCTGCGTTTTAACGCTGCGTAAAACAGCATAAAAACGACGAAGATTTTTTATTATTTGTTTTTTATTAATATTGCTTCTATTTTAGCGAACGTTTCAACGATCTAAAAATGCTTAGAAAATGCTTATTTTGCAGCAAAACAGCACGATTTGAGCTTTAATCTGCGTTTTAACGCCAAAACAGCATAAAAACGACGAAATTTTTATTATTCGTTTTTATTAATGTGCGTCTATTTGAACGGTTCAGCGATCTAAAATTAGCGAAAAGTATTTATTTTGGCAAAACGCCAGCGTTTGAGCTTTTATTCTGCGTTTAACGCGTAAAACAGCATAAAACGGCGGGGTACATTATTCGTTTTTATTTTTTATTGCGTCTATTTGAACGATTTCGACGATCTAAAGTAGCGAAAATGCTTATTTTACCCAGAAAATGCTTATTTTGCTTAAAACAGCACGTTTTGAGCTTTTAATCTGCGTTTTAACGCGTAAAACAGCATAAAACGACAGAAATTTTTTTTATTATTCGTTTTTTATTAATATTGCGTCTATTTGAACGGTTTCAACGATCACAAAATGCTTGAAAATGTATTTTAGCAAAACGGCACGTTTTGGGCTTTATTCTGCGTTTTTAGCGCGTAAAACGAGCATAAAACGACGAAATTTTTATTATTCGTTTTTTTTATTAATATTGCATCTATTTGAACGATTTCAACGATATAAAATGCTTGAAAATGCATATTTTAGCAAAACAGCACGTTTTGAGCTTTAATCTGCGTTTTAACGCGTAAAACAGCATAAAAACGACGGGTACATTATTCGTTTTTTTTTATTAATATTGCGCGTCTATTTGAACGATTTCAACGATCTAAAATGCTTGAAAATGCTTTATTTTTAGCAAAACAGCACGTTTGAGCTTTAATCTGCGTTTAACGCGCGTAAAACAACTTATAAAACGACGAATTTTATTATTCGTTTTTTATTAATATTGCGCTATTTGAACGATTTCAACGATCCTACGTCGCGAAAATGCTTATTTTAGCAAAACAGCACGTTTAGGCTTTATTCTGCGTTTTAACGCGTAAAACAGCAGCATAAAAGTCGACGAAATTTTTTATTATTTGTTTTATTATTAATTTTGCGTCTATTTGAACGATTTCAACGATCTAAAATGCTTGAAAATGCTTATTTTAGCAAAACAGCACGTTTGAGCTTTAATCCGGCGTTTTTAACGCGTAAAACAGCATAAAAACGACGAAATTTTTATTATTCGTTTTATTAATGTGCGTCTATTTGAAGACGATTTCAACGATCTAAAATGATATAGCGAAAATGCTTATTTTAGCAAAACAGCACGTTTTGAGCTTTAATCTGCGTTTTAACGCGTAAAACAGCTTATAAAAACGACGAATTTTTATTATTCGTTTTTATTAATATTGCTTCTATTTGAACGATTTCAGCGATCCTAGATGGCGAAAATGCTTATTTTAGCAAAACCTTTTGATTTGAGCTTTTAATCTGCCGCGTTTTAACGCGTAAAAACAGCATAAAACGACAGGGAATTTTTATTATTCGTTTTTGTTAATATTTGCGTCTGTTGAACAGTTTCAGCGGTCACAAAATGCTTGAAAATACTTATTTTAGCAAAACAGCACGTTTAGGCTTTATTTTGCGATTTAACGCGTAAAACAGCATAAAACGGCAAAATTTTATTATTCGTTTTTATTAATATTGCTTCTATCTGAACGATTTCAGCGATCTAAAATGCCCAGAAAATACTTATTTTATAAAACAGCACGTTTTGAGCTTTATTCTGCGTTTTAACGCGTAAAACAGCATAAAACGACAGAAATTTTTATTATTTGTTTTATTAATATTGCGTATATTTGAACGGTTCCAACGATCTAAAATGCTTAGAAAATGCTTATTTAGCAAAACAGCACGTTTGAGCTTTAATCGTTTTAACGCGTAAAACAGCATAAAATGACGAATTTTTATTATCCTTTTTATTAATATTGCTTCTATTATTTAAACGATTTCCAACGATCTAAAATGCTTGAAAATGCTTATTTTAGCAAAACAGCACGTTTTGAGCTTTAATCACCGTTTTAACGCGTCAAACAGCATAAAACGACGAAATTTTTTTATTATTCGTTTTTTATTAATATTGCGTCTATTTGAGCGATTTCAACGATCTAAAATGCTTGAAAATGCTTATTTTAGCAAAACAGCACGTTTTGAGCTTTAATCTGCGTTTTAACGCAAAAAAGCTAAAACGACGATTTTTTAATATTCGTTTTTTTAATATTGCTTCTATTTAAACGATTTCAAATCTAAAATGCTTGAAAATGCTTTTTTTAGCAAAACAGCACGATTTGGCTTTAATTCTTTGCAAAACAGCATAAAAAAAGGGCGAAATTTTTTTTTTTTTTCGTTTTTTATTAATATTGTTTTTATTTGAACGATTTCAACGATCTAAAAATGCTTTAAAATGCTTTTTTTTTAGGGAAAAAAAGCCCCCGTTTTTAAAATTTAATTTTGCGTTTTAACGCGTAAAAAAAGCATAAAACGACGAAATTTTTTTTTATTTGTTTTTATTAATATTGCGTCCCCCTTTTAACGGGTTTCAAAAGATCTAAAATGCTTGAAAATGGTTTTTTTTAGCAAAAAAAAAAGTGTTTTATTTTTAAATTTCGTTTTAACGGCGTAAAAAAAGATAAAAAGGGCGAATTTTTTATTATTCGTTTTTTTTTAATATTGCCTTTTTTAAAGATTTCAACGATTAAAATGCTTGAAAATGCTTATTTTAAAACAAAAAAACCCCGTTTTGACCCTTTTAAACGCGTTTTAACGCGGGAAAACAGCATAAAAAAGACGAAATTTTTTTTTATTCGTTTTTTTTTAATATTGCTTTTATTTGAACGATTTCAACGATCTAAAAAAGCTTTAAAATGCTTATTTTAGCAAAACAGCACGTTTTGAGCTTTAATCTGCGTTTTAACGCGTAAAACAGCTAAAAAACGACGAATTTTTTATTAATCGTTTTTATTAATATTGCGTTTATTTGAACGATTTCAACGATCTAAAATGCTTGAAAATGTTTTTTTTAGCAAAACAGCACGTTTTGAGCTTTAATCAGCGTTTTAACGCGTAAAACAGCAAAAAAACCGATTTTTGCATTATTCGTTTTTATTAATATTGCGTCTATTTGAACGATTTCAACGATCTAAAATGCTTGAAAATGCTTATTTTAGCAAAACAGCACGTTTTGAGCTTTAATCGCGTTTTAACGCGTAAAACAGCATAAAAGACGAATTTTTATTATTCGTTTTTATTAATATTGCTTCTATTTGAACGATTTCAACGATCTGAAATGCTTGAAAATGCTTATTTTAGCAAAACAGCACGTATTTGAGCTTTTAATCTGCGTTTTAACGCGTAAAACAGCATAAAAACGACGAAATTTTTATTATTCGTTTTTATTAATATTGCGTCTATTTGAACGATTTCAACGATCTAAAATGCTTGAAAATGCTTATTTTACAAAAAAGCACGTTTTGAGTTTGCATTTTGCGATTTAACGCGTAAAACAGCATAAAAGGCGAAATTTTTATTATTCGTTTTTATTAATATTGCTCTATCTGAACGATTTCAACGATCTAAAATGCTTTGAAAATGCTTATTTTAGCAAAAAAAGCACGTTTTGAGTTTTATTCTGCGTTTTAACGCGTAAAACAGCATAAAAACGACGAAATTTTTATTATTCGTTTTATTAATATTGCGCTATTGAACGATTTCAACGATCTAAAAATGCTTGAAAATGCTTTTATTTTAGCAAAACAGCATCGTTTTGAGCTTTAATCTGCGTTTTAACGCGTAAAACAGCATAAAAGACGAATTTTATATTATCTGTTTATTAATATTGCTTCTATTTAAACGATTTCAACGATCTAAAATGCTTGAAAAATGCTTATTTTAGCAAAACAGCACGTTTTGAGCTTTAATCTGCGTTTTAACGCGCAAACAGCATAAAAACGACGAAATTTTTATTCGTTTTTATTAATATTGCGTCTATTTGAGATTTCAACGATCTAAAATGCTTGAAAATGCTTATTTTAGCAAAACAGCACGTTTTGAGCTTTTAATCTGCGTTTTAACGCGTAAAACAGCATAAAAACGACGAATTTATATTATTCGTTTTTATTAATATTGCTTCTTTGTGAACGATTTCAACGATCTAAAATGCTTGAAAATGCTTATTTTAGCAAAACAGCACGTTTTGAGCTTTAATCTGCGTTTTAACGCGTAAAACAGCATAAAAACGACGAAATTTTTATTATTCGTTTTTATTTATTGCGTCTTTGAAACGATTTCAACGATCTAAAATGCTTGAAAATGCTTATTTTAGCAAAAACAGCAGTTTTGAGCTTTAATCTGCGTTTTAACGCGTAAAAAGTATAAATGACGAATTTTATTATTCGTTTTTAATATTTTTATTTAACGATCTCAACGATCTAAAAATGCTTGAAATGCTTATTTTAAACAAACAGCACGTTTTGAGCTTTAATCTGCGTTTTAACGCGTAAAACAGCATAAAACGACGAAATTTTATTCGTTTTTAAATATTGCTTATTTGAACGATTTAACGATCTAAAGGCTTGAAAATGCTTATTTTAGCAAACAGCACGTTTTGCTTTAATCTGCGT
>NW_027048746.1:0-7936 GCF_025399875.1 Dalotia coriaria
AATAAAAAAATTTCGTCGTTTTTATGCTGTTCTTCGCGTTAAAGCGTTAAAAACTCAAAACGTGCTGTTTTGCAAAATAAACATTTTCAAGCATTTTAGATCGTTGAAATTGTTCAAAGAAAAGCAATAATAATAAAAACGAATAATAAAAATTCTCGTTTTTTTTCTGTTTACGCGTTAAAAAGCAGATTAAAGCTCAAAACGTGCTGTTTTGCAAAATAAACATTTTCAAGCATTTTGGTCGGGAAAACGTTCAAATAGACGCAAAAAAAAAAAACGTAATAAAAAATTTTGTCGTTTTATGCTGTTTTCGCGTTAAAACGCGGGTAAACTCAAAACTGCTGTTTTTCAAAAAAAGCATTTTTGCATTTTAGATCGGGAAAACGTTAAAAACCCCCCTATTAATAAAAAGAATAATAAAAATTTCGTCGTTTTATCTGTTTTTCGTTAAAACGTTAAAACCAAAACGTGCTGTTTTGCAAAAAAACATTTTCAAGCATTTTTTAAACGTTGAAATCGTTCAAATAGAACTATTAATAAAAACGAAAAAAAAAATTGCGTTTTTTCTTTTTTTCGCGTTAAAACGCAGATTAAAACTCAAAACTTCTGTTTTGCTAAAAAAAATTTTCAAGCATTTTTTGATAGTTAAATCCCTTCAAATAGACGCAATATTAATAAAAAAAGAATAATAATAATTTCGTCGTTTTTATGCTGTTTTACGCGTTAAAACGCTGATTAAAACTCAAAACTGTTTTTTTGGGAAAAAAAACATTTTTAAACATTTTAGATCGTTGAAATCGTTAAATTCGCTAATAAAAAAAGAATAATAAAATTTTTTCGTTTTTTTTGCTGTTTTGCGTTAAAACGCTGATTAAACTCAAAACGTGCTGTTTTGCTAAAATAAGCATTTTCAAACATTTTAGATCGTTGAAATCGTTCGATAGAAGCAAATTTAAAAAAACGAATAATAAAAAAATTTGTCGTTTTTTTTGCTGTTTACTCGTTAAACGCAGATTAAAAATCAAAACGTTGTTTTTCTAAAATAAGCATTTTCAAGCATTTTAGATCGTTGAAATCGCAAATAGGCAATATTAATAAAAAAGTAATAAAAATTTTTCGTTTTATGCTGTTTTTCGCTTAAAACGCTGATTAAAAACCAAAACGGGTTTTTTGCTAAAATAAGCATTTTTGGGATTTTAGATCGTTGAAATCGTTCAAAAAAGCTATTTAAAAAAACGAATAATAAAAAATTTTGTCGTTTTTTTTGCTGTTTCCGTTAAAACGCAGTTAAAAAAGGCGTTGTTTTTGCTTTTAATAAAAAGCAAAAAAACAAAAATTAAAAACGTAAAAAAAACGCGAATTTTTTTTAAAAAAAACTCAAAACTGCTGTTTTGCTAAAATAAAACATTTTTAACATTTTAGATCGTTGAAATCGTTCAAATAGACGCAATATTAATAAAAAAAAAAATAAAATTTCGTGTTTTATGCTGTTTTACGCGTTAAAACCTGATTAAAACTCAAAAATTGTTTTTTTCAAAATACGCATTTTCAAACATTTTAGATCGTTGAACCGTTCAAATAGACGCAATAAAATAAAAAAAACGAATAATAAAATTCTTTTGCCGTTTTATGCTGTTTTACGCGTAAAAACGCAGAATAAAGCTCAAACGTGTTGTTTTGCTGCTAAAATATGCATTTTCAAGCATTTTAGATCGTCGAAATGGTTCAAATATACGCAATATTAATAAAAAAACGAATAATAAAATTCCCTGTAGTTTTATGCTGTTTTACGCGTTAAAAACGGGTAGATTAAAAGCTCAAAACGCGCTGTTTTAGCGCAAATAAGCATTTTCAGCATTTTAGATCGTTGAAATTCAAATAGAAGCAATATTAATAAAAACGAATAATAAAAATTCGTCAAGTTTTATAAGCTGTTTTACGCGTTAAAACGCAGATTAAAGCTCAAACGTGTGCTGTTTTGCTGTATCAGCATTTTCAAGCATTTAGATCGTTGAAATCGTTCAAATAGACGCAACATTAATAAAAACGAATAATAAAACCGTCGTTTTATATTGTTCTTTCGCGCTAAAACGCAGATTAAAGCTCAAAAACGTGCTGTTTTGCTAAAATAAGCATTTTCAGCATTTTAGATCGTTGAAATTGTTCAAAGAAAAGCACAATATAAAAAAACGAATAATAAAAATTCGTCGTTTTATGCTGTTTACGCGTTAAACGTGCAGATTAAAGCTCAAAATGCGCTGTTTTGCTAAAATAAGCATTTTCAAGCATTTTAGGTCGTTGAAATCGTTCAAATAGACGCAATAAAAATAAAAACGAATAATAAAAAATTTCGTCGTTTTATGCTGTTTACGCGTTAAAACGCAGAATAAAAGCTCAAAACGTAAAAAGCTGTTTTGCTAAAATAAGCATTTTCAAGCATTTTAGATCGTTGAAATCGTTCAAATATACGCACATTAATAAAACGAATACCAAAATTTCTCTGTCGTTTTATGCTGCTCTTTACCTGTTAAAACGCAGATTAAAAGCTCAAAACGCGCTGTTTTGCTAAAATAAGCATTTTCAAGCATTTAGGATCGTTGAAATCGTTCAAATAGAAGCAATATTAATAAAAAACGAATAATAAAAAATTCGTCGTTTTATGCTGTTTTACGCGTTAAAACGCAGATTAAAGCTCTCAAACGCTGTTTTGCTAAAATAAGTACTTTCAAGCATTTAGATAGTTGAAATCGTTCAAATAGACGTGCATTATTACCGTAAAAAACGAATAATAATAATTTCGTCGTCGTTTTATGTTGTTTTACGCGTTAAAACGCTGATTAAAGCTCACAAAACGTGTTGTTTTGCTAAAATAAGCATTTTCAAGCATTTTAGATCGTTGAAATCGTTCAAATATACGCAATATTAATAAAACGAATAATAAAAATTTCGTCGTTTTATGTTGTTTTACGTTAAAACGCTGATTAAAGCTCAAAACGTGCTGTTTTGCTAAAAATAAGTATTTTCAAGCATTTTAGACGTTGAAATGTTCAGATAGAAGCACATAATAAAAAAACGAATAATAAAAATTGTCGTTTTATGCTGTTTTACCTCGTTAAAACGCAGATTAAAGCTCACAAAACGCGCTGTTTTGCTAAAATAAGCATTTTCAAGCATTTTAGATCGTTGAAATCGTTCAAATAGACGCAATATTAATAAAAACGAATAATAAAAATTTCGTCGTTTTATGTTGCTTTACGCGTTAAACGCTGATTAAAAGCTCAAAAACGTGTTGTTTTGCTAAAATAAGCATTTTCAAGCATTTTAGATCGTTGAAATCGTTCAAATATACGCACGCTAATAAAACGAATAACAAAAAATTTCGTCGTTTTTATGCTGTTTTACGCGTTAAAACGCAGATTAAAGCTCAAACGTGCTGTTTTGCTAAAAAAATAAGCATTTTCAAGCATTTTAGATCGTTGAAATCGTTCAAATAGAAGCACTAATAAAAACGAATAATGTACCCGTCGTTTTATGCTGTTTTACGCGTTAAAACGCAGATTAAAGCTCAAAAACGTGCTGTTTTGCTAAAATAAGCATTTTCTTAAGCATTTTAGATCGTTGAAATCGTTCAAATAGACGCAATATTAATAAAAACAAATAATAAAAATTTCGTCGTTTTTATGCTGTTTTACGCGTTAAAACGCTGATTAAAGCTCAAAACGCTGTTTTGCTAAAAATACGCATTTTCAAGCATTTTAGATCGTTGAAATCGTTCAAATAAAAGCAATATTAATAAAAAAACGAATAATAAAAATTCGTCGTTTTATGCTGTTTACGCGTTAAAACGCAGATTAAAAGCTCAAAACGTGCTGTTTTGCTGTGCCAAGCATTTTCAAAGCATTTTAGATCGCCGGAAATCGTTCACAATAGACGCAATAAAAAATAAAAACGAATAATAAAATTTCGTCGTTTTATGCTGTTTTACGCGTAAAAAACGCAGAATAAAAGTTTTTCTCAAAACGTGCTGTTTTGCTAAATAAGCATTTTCAAGCATTTTAGATCGTTGAAATGGTCTTTCTAAATATACGCAATATTAATAAAAACGAATAATAAAAAATTTCGTTGTTTTTATGCTGTTTTACGCGTTAAAAACGTAGATTAAAGCTCAAAAACGTGCTGTTTTGGCTAAAATAAGCATTTTCAAGCATTTTAGATCGTTGAAATCGTTCAAATAGAAGCAATATTAATAAAAAAACGAATAATAAAAATTCGTCGTTTTATGCTGTTTTACGCGTTAAAACGCAGACAAAAGCTCAAACGTGCTGTCTTTGCTAAATAAGCATTTTCAAGCATTTTTAGATCGCTGAAATCACCGTTCAAATAGAAGAATATTAATAAAAAAACGAATAATAAAAATTCGTCGCCTTTTATGTTGTTTTACGCGTTAAAACGCAGATTAAAAGCTCAAAACGTGCTGTTTTGCTAAAATAAGCATTTTCAAGCATTTTGTGATCGTTGAAATCACCGTTCAAATAGACGCACATTAATAAAAAAAACGAATAATAAAAAATTTTGTCGTTTTATGCTGTTTACGCGTTAAACGCAGATTAAAGCTCAAAAACGTGCTGCTTGTTGTAAATAAGCATTTTCAAGCATTTTTAGATCGTTGAAATCGTTCAAATAGAAGCAATAATAATAAAAAACGAATAATAAAAATTCACGTTTTATGCTGTTTTACGCGTTAAAAACGCAGATTAAAGCTCAAAAACGTGCTGTTTTGCTAAGCAAAATAAGCATTTTCAATCATTTTAGATCGTTGAAATCGTTCAAATAGACGTACTATTAATAAAAACGAATAATAAAAATTTCGTCGTTTTTATAAGTTGTTTTACGCGTTAAAAACGTTGATTAAAGCTCTCAAAACATGCTGTTTTGCTAAAATAAGCATTTTCAAGCATTTTAGATCATTGAAATCGTTCAAATAGACGTAATATTATAAAACGAATAATAAAATCTTCGTCGTTTTTATGCTGTTTTACGCGTTAAAACGCAGGATTAAAGATCAAAAAACGTGCTGTTTTGGTTAAAATAAGCATTTTCAAGCATTTTAGATCGTTGAAATCGTTCAAATAGAAGCACATTAACAAAAACGAATAATAAAAATTTCCCTGTCGTTTTATAAGTGCTGTTTTACGCGTTAAAACGCAGATTAAAGCTCAAAACGTGCTGTTTTGCTAAAATAACAAGTATTTTCTTTACATTTTAGATCGATGAAATCGTTCAAATAGAAGCAATATTAATAAAAACGAATAATAAAAAAAATTCGTCGTTTTTATGTTGTTTTTACGCGTTAAAACGCAGATTAAAAGCTCAAAACGTGCTGTTTTGCTGCTAAAATAAGCATTTTCAAGCATTTTAGATCGTTGAAATCGTTCAAATAGACGCAATATTAATAAAAACGAATAATAAAATTCGTCGTTTTATAGCGTTTTACGCGTTAAAACGTGCAGATTAAAGCTCAAAACGTGCTGTTTGCTAAAAATAAGCATTTTCAAGCATTTTAGATCGTTGAAATCGTTCAAATAGACGCAATATTAATAAAAAACGAATAATAAAAAATTTCGTCGTTTTATAAAAGCTGTTTTACGCGTTAAAAAACGCAGATTAAAAGCTCAAAACGCGCTGTTTTGCTAAAATAAGCATTTTCAAGCATTTTAGATCGTTGAAATCGTTCAAAAGAGAAGCAAATATTAATAAAAACGAATAATGCGCCCGTCGTTTTTATGCTGTTTTACGCGTTAAAACGCAGATTAAAGCTCAAAATCGCGCTGTTTTGCTAAAATAAGCATTTTCAAGCATTTGTAGTCGCTGGAAATCGTTCAAATAGACGCAAATAAAAAAATAAAAAACGAATAATAAAAATTTCGTCAAGCTTTTATGCTGTTTTACGCGTTAAAAACGCAGAATAAAGCTCAAAACGCTGTTTGCTAAATAAGCATTTTCAAGCATTTGTGGGATCGCTGAAATCGTTCAAATATACGCAATATTAATAAAACGAATAATAAAAAATTCTCTGTCGTTTTTATGTTGTTTTACGCGTTAAAACGCAGATTAAAGCTCAAACGTGCTGTTTTTGCTTTCGCTAAAAATAAGCATTTTCAAGCATTTTAGATCGTTGAAATCGTTCAAATAGAAGCAATATTACTAAAACGAATAATAAAAAAATTCGTCGTTTTATGCTGCTTTACGCTAAAATCCAGATTAAAGCTCAAACGTGCTGTTTTGCTAAAAATAAGCATTTTCAAGCACGATCGTTGAAATCGTTCAAATAGACGCAATATTAATAAAAACGAATAATAAAAAATTTCGTCGTTTTATGCTGTTTTACGCGTTAAAACGCTGATTAAAAGCTCGTAAACGTGCTGTTTTGCCAAAGCCAAGCATTTTCAAGCATTTTAGATCGCTGGAAATCGTTCAAATAGACGTGCGCACATTAATAAAAACGAATAATAAAATTTCGTCGTTTTATGCTGCTTTACGCGTTAAAACGCAGATTAAAAGCTCAAAACGTGCTGTTTTGCTAAAATAAGCATTTTCAAGCATTTTAGATCGTTGAAATCGTTCAAATAGGAAGCAAATATTGCTGTTTTACGCGTTAAACGCAGATTAAAGCTCAAAACGTGCTGTTTTGCTAAATAAGCATTTTCATAAGCATTTTAGATCGCTGAAATCGTTCAAATAGACGCAATATTAATAAAACGAATAATAAAAATTTCGTCGTTTTATGCTGTTCTCGGCAAGCTAAAACGCAGATTAAAAGCTCAAAACGTGCTGTTTGCTGCTAAAATAAGCATTTTCAAGCATTTTAGATCGTTGAAATTGTTCAAAGAAAAGCAATACAATAAAACGAATAATAAAAATTCGTCGTTTTATGCTGTTTTACGCGTTAAAAAACGCAGATTAAAAAGCTCAAACGTGCTGTTTTGCTGCTAAAATAAGCATTTTCAAGTGATTTTAGGTCGTTGAAATCGTTCAAATAGACGGGCAATAAAAATAAAAACGAATAATAAAAAATTTCGGCCGTTTTGCTGTTTTACGCGTTAAAAACGCAGAATAAAAGCTCAAAAACGTGCTGTTTTGCTAAAATAAGCATTTTCAAGCATTTTAGATCGTTGAAATCGTTCAAATATACGCAATATTAATAAAAAACGAATAATAAAAATTTCGTCGTTTTATGCTGTTTTTACTCGTTAAAACGTGCAGATTAAAGCTCAAACGCGCTGTTTTGCTAAAATAAGCATTTTCAAGCATTTTAGATCGTTGAAATCGTTCAAATAGAAGCAAATTTAAAAAAAAACGAATAATAAAATTTCGTCGTTTTATGCTGTTTTACCCCTTTAAAAAAGCTGATTAAAAACTTTAAAACGGTTGTTTTGCTAAATAAGCATTTTCAAGCATTTTAGATCGTTGAAATCGTTCAAATACGCAATATTAATAAAAACGAATAATAAAAATTCGTCGTTTTATGCTGTTTTACGCGTTAAAAAGCAGATTAAAGCCTCAAAACGTGCCTGTTTTGCTAAATAAGCATTTTCAAGCATTTTAGATCGTTGAAATCGTTCAAATAGAAGCAATATTAATAAAAAAAGAATAATAAAATTGTCGTTTTATGTTGTTTTACGCGTTAAAACGCAGATTAAAGCTCAAAACGGCTGTTTTGCTAAAATAAGCATTTTCAAGATTTTAGATCGTTGAAATCGTTCAAATAGACGCAATATTTAAAAAAAACAAAAAATAAAAATTTCGTCGTTTTATGCTGTTTTACGCGTTAAAACGCTGATTAAAGCTCAAAACGTGCTGTTTTGCTAAAATACGCATTTTCAAGCATTTAGATCGTTGAATCGTTTACAAAGCAATAAATAAAAAGAATAATAAA
>NW_027048747.1:0-7934 GCF_025399875.1 Dalotia coriaria
TTTTTTTTTTTTTTTTTTTTTTTTTTTTTTTTTTTTTTTTTTTTTTTTTTTTTTTTTTTTTTTTTTTTTTTTTTTTTTTTAACTTTTTAAATGCAATTTAGCAAAAGCTTTAAGTTTAAACCTTTTTAAACCCCTAAAACTAAACTGTTTTTAAAACGTTAAAAATTTTATTGCTATTTGTCAAATTTGAAAATTTTTTCAAAAAGCTTGGATGCTTTATTTTAGCAAAACAGCACGTTTTGAGCTTTAATCTGCGTTTTAACGGTAAAACAGCATAAAAACGATGAATTTTTATTATTCGTTTTATTAATATTGCTTCTATTTGAACTATTTTAACGATCTAAAATGCTTGAAAAGCTTTAAATTTTTGCAAAACAGCACGTTTTGAGCTTTAATCTGCGTTTTTAAAGCGTAAAACAGCATAAAACTGACGAAATTTTTATATTCGTTTTTATTAATATTGCGTCTATTTGAACGATTTCAACGATTCTAAAATGGGTTGAAAATGCTTATTTTAGCAAAACAGCACGTTTGAGCTTTAATCTGCGTTTTAACGGTAAACAGCATAAAACGACGAATTTTTATTAATCGTTTTTATTAATATTGCTTCTATTTGAAACGATTTCAACGATCTAAAATGCTTGAAAATGCTTATTTTAGCAAAACAGCGTTTGAGCTTTAATCTGCGTTTTAATGCGTAAAAACAGCATAAAACGACGAATTTTTATTATTCGTTTTTGATTAATATTTGCTTCTATTTGAACGATTTCAACGATCTAAATGCTTGAAAATGATTATTTTAGCAAAACAGCGCACGTTTTGAGCTTTAATCTGCGTTTTAACGCGTAAAGCAGCTTATAAAACGACGAAGTACATTATTCGTTTTTATTAATATTGCGTCTATTTTGAACGATTTCAGCGATTTAAAATGCTTGAAAATGCTTTATTTTAGCAAAACAGCACGTTTTTGAGCTTTAATCTGCGTTTTAACGCGTAAAACAGCACTCTAAAAACGACGAAATTTTATTATTCGTTTTTATTTTTATTGCGTCTATTTGAACGATTTCAACGATCTAAAATGCTTGAAAATGCTTTATTTTAGCAAAACAGCACGTTTTGAGCGTTAATGCGTTTTAACGCGTAAAACAGCATAAAACGACGAATTTTTATTATTCGTTTTTATTAATATTGCTTCTATTTGAACGATTTCAACGATCTAAAATGCTTGAAAATGCTTATTTTAGCCAAAACAGCACGTTTTTGAGCTTTTAATCTGCGTTTTAACGTAAAACAACATAAAATGACGAATTTTTATTATTCGTTTTTTATTAATATTGCTTCTAAACGATTTCAACGATCTAAAAATGCTTGAAAATTCTTATTTTAGCAAAACGGCACGTTTTGAAAACTTTAATCTGCGTTTTAACGCGTAAAACAGCATAAAAACGACGAAATTTTTATTATTCGTTTTTATTAATGTTGCTTCTATTTGAACGATTTCAGCGATCTAAATGCTTGAAAATGCTTATTTTTTAGCAAAACAGCACGTTTTGAGCTTTAATCTGCGTTTTTAGCGCGTAAAACAGCATAAAACGACGAAATTTTTATTATTCGTTTTTATTTTTTATTGCGTCTATTTGGGCAATTTCAACGATCTAAAATGCTTGAAAATGCTTATTTTTAGCAAAAACAGCACGTTTTGAGCTTTTAATCTGCGTTTTAACGCGTAAAACAGCATAAAAACGGCAGATTTTTATTATTCGTTTTTATTAATATTGCTTCTATTTGAACGATTTCAACGATCTAAAATGCTTGAAAATGCTTATTTTAGCCAAACAGCACGTTTTGAGCTTTATTCTGCGTTTTAACGCGTAAAACAGCATAAAACGACCTTAGAAATTTTTATTATTCGTTTTTTATTAATATTGCGTCTATTTGAACGATTTCAACGATCTAAAATGCTTGAAAATGCTTATTTTAATAAAACAGCACGCTTTGAGCTTTTAATTCTGCGTTTTTTAACGCGTAAAGCAGCATAAAACGACGAAATTTTTATTATTCGTTTTTTTTTTTTATTTTGTGCCGTCTATTTGAACGATTTCAACGATCTAAAATGCTTGAAAATTCACTTATTTTTGCCAGCAAAACAGCAGCACGTTCACAGGCTTTAATCACCGCGTTTTAACGCGTAAAAGAACAGCATAAAATGACGAATTTTTATTATTCGTTTTTTTTATTAATATTGCTTCTATTTAAACGGTTTCCAGCAATCTAAAATGGCAGAAAAGTACTTATTTTATAAAAGCAGCACGATTTTGAGCTTTAATCTGCGTTTAACGCGTAAAACAGCGCAAACGACGAAATTTTTGTTATTCGTTTTTACATTCGCGCTATTTGCTTCTATTTGGTGATTTCAGCGATCTAAAATGCTTGAAAATGCTTATTTTATAAAACAGCGTCGCGAGCTTTAATCTGCGTTTTAACGCGTAAAACAGCATAAAAACGACGAATTTTTTTATTATTCGTTTTATTAGTATTGCGTTTATTTGAACGGTTCAACGATCACAAAATGGCAGAAATGTATTTAAGCAAAACAGCACGTTTGAGCTTTAATCTGCGTTTAACGCGTAAAGCATAAAACGACGAAGTTTTTATTATTCGTTTTTATTATGTGCTTCTATTTGAACGATTTCAACGAACTAAAATGCTTGAAAATGCTTATTTTGCCAAAACAGCACGTTTTGAGCTTTAATCTGCGTTTTAACGCGTAAAACACAGCATAAAACGACGAATTTTTTGGCCGTTTATATTAATATTGCGTCTGGCCAGACATTTGCAGCGATCTAAAATGCTTGAAAGTACCTATTTTTAGCAAAACAGCGCGTTTTTGGGTAATCTGCGTTTTAGCGCGTAAAAGACAGCATAAAACGACGAATTTTTTTATTATTCGTTTTTTATTAATATTACTTCTATTTGAACGTGATTTCAACGATCTAAAATGTTTGAAATACTTATTTTAGCAAAACAGCACGATTTTGAAGGCTTTATTCTGCGTTTTTAACGCGTAAAACAGCGACAGAAATTTTTGCGTATTCGTTTTATTAAAATTGCGTCTATTTGAACGGTTTCAACGATCTAAAATGCTTGAAAACCTTTATTTTATGAAAACAGCACGTTTTTGGTAGTATTGCGTTTAGCGCGTAATACAGCATAAAAAGCGACAGATTTTTATTATTCGTTTTTTGTTAATGTGAACGATTTCAGCGATCTAGATGCTTGAAAATGCTTATTTTAGCAGAAACAGCACGTTTTGGGCTTTATTCACCGCGTTTTGGCAGCCAAAACAGCATAAAAACGACGAAATTTTTATTATTCGTTTTTTATTAATGTGCGTCCATTTTGAACGGTTTTGGGGATCCAAAAAGGGAGCCAGTTTTTTGGAAAACAGCACGTTTTGGGGGTTTTAAACCGTTTTTTCGCGGGAAACCTAAAAAAGACGATTTTTTTTTATTCGGTTTTTTTTAATTTTTTTTGGGTTTCGGTCTAAAAAAAGAAAAAAGCATTTTTTTAAAAAAAAACGGGGTTTTTAGGGGAAAACTACGTTTTTAAGCAAAACGCCCAAAAAGACAAAATTTTTTTTTGTTTTTTTTTGTTCATTTGGAAAGTTTTAAGTTAAAACGAAAAAGCTTTTCCCAAAAACAAATTTGACTTTTTAAACTGCGTTTTAAGCAAAACATAAAAACAAATTTTTTTTTGTTTTTTTTAATTTTTTTGAAACAGGTCTAAAAGTTAAAACATTTTGGGAAAAGGCCGGGTTTTGGGCTTTGGTAAAACAACATAAAAACGAAAAATTTTTTTTTATTAATTCCATTTCATTTTAACAGATCTAAAAACGAAAAAAAATCTTTTTTAGCAAAAAAACACGTTTGGGAAAAAATCTGCGTTTTAACGCTAAAAAAACCAAAAAAAGACATATTTTTTATTTTCGTTTTTAAATTTAAAATTTTTTAAAATTTTTAAAATTTCAACAATCAAAAAACTTGAAAATGCTAATTTTAAACAAAACAGCCCTTTTGGGGGTTTTTAAACAACCTTTTAAAAGCTTATAAAAACAAACCCCGGGAAATTTTTTTTATTCGTTTTTTTTAATATTGCGTCTTTTTAACATTTCAACGTCGAAAAAGCGAAAATCTAATTTTGCAAAACAGCACGTTTAGGGTTTAATCTCGTTTTAACGCGTAAAAACAGGGATAAAAAAGACAATTTTTATTTTGTTTTTTTTTAATATTGCTTCATTTAAACGGTTTCCCCAATCCTTCTTGAAAATGTTTTTTTAGCAAAACACGTTTGGTTTAATCTCCCTTTTAACGCGTAAAACGCATAAAACGACAAAAATTTTTTTTATTCGTTTTTTTTCAAATTTTTCCCATTTGAACGATTTTCCCAAAGATCTAAAATGCCGGGAAAAAGCTTATTTTAAAAACAGCACGTCCGGCTTTAATCCCCGCGTTTAACCCTAAAGGGAACATAAAATGACGAATTTTTTATTATTCGTTTTTTTTTAATATTGCGTTTTTGAAGATTTCAAACGATCTAAAATGCTTGAAAATGCTTATTTAAACGAAAAAAGCCCTTTTACGGAAAAATTTTTAAAAAACGTTTTAACGCGTAAAACAACCCCTAAAAACGAAATTTTTAATTTTTGGGTTTTTTAAAATTGCTTCCCATTTAACGATTTCCCCGATCTTTTTTTTAAAATGCTTATTTTAGCAAAACAGCACGTTTTTTAGGCTTTTAAACTGCGTTTTAACGCATAAAACAACATAAAAAAGGGAATTTTTTTTTATTCTTTTTTATTTAAAATTTTCGTCTATTTGAACGATTTCAACGATCTAAAATGCTTGAAAATGCCTATTTTAAACAAAACGGGACGTTTTTTAGGTTTTTAAAACCCCCCCTTTTAACGCGTAAAACAACATAAAACGACGAATTTTTTTTTTTTGTTTTTTTTAATATTTTTATTTGAACAAATTTTAACGATCCAAAAAGCCCTTTTAAAAGCTTATTTTAGCAAAACAGCACGTTTTAAGGGTTTTATTCTGCGTTTTTTAAAGCGTAAAAAAGCATAAAAACGGCAAAATTTTTATTATTCGTTTTTATTAATATTGCCCTCTATTTTAACATTTCCCAAAGATCTAAAAAACTTGAAAATGCTTTTTTGAAACAACACGTTTTGAGCTTTTTGTGCGTTTAACGCGTAAAACCCGCATAAAAAAGAAAATTTTTTTTTTATTCGTTTTTATTAATATTCTTCTATTTTTAACGGTTTTAACAATCTAAAATGCTTGAAAATGCTTATTTTTTGCAAAACAGCCCTTTTTAGCCAAACCCGCGTTTTAACCCTAAAACAGCAAAAAAAAACGACGAGGTTTAAATTTTCGTTTTTTTTCCCTAGCTTCTTTTGAACGATTTCCCCGATCTAAAATGCTTGAAAATGCTTATTTTAGCAAAACCCGCACGTCTTTAGGCCCCAAAACCGTTTTAACGCGTAAAACCCGCATAAAACGACGAATTTTTTTTTATTCGTTTTTATTAAATTTTGGGGTCTTTTGAACGATTTCAACGATCTAAAATCTTGAAAATGCTTATTTAAGCAACACAGCCGTTTTTAGCTTTTTAAACTGCGTTTAACGCGTAAACAACATAAAACGACGAATTTTTTTTTTCGTTTTTATTAATTTGCGTCTATTTGAACGATTTCCGGGGTCAAAAGCGAAAATGCCTATTTTGGGGAAACAGCACGTTTTTTAGGGGTTTTTAAACTGCTTTTTAAAGCGTAAAAAAACATAAAAACGACAATTTTTTTTTTTTTGTTTTTTTTTAATATTGCTTCTATTTGAACATTTCAACGATCTAAAATGCTTGAAAAAGCTTATTTTAGCAAAACAGCACGTTTTTAGCTTTATTCTGCGTTTTTAAAGCTTAAAAAAAGCATAAAAACGACGAAATTTTTTTTATTCGTTTTTTTTTTAATATTGCGGGTTTTGGGCGATTTCAACGATCTAAAATGCTTGAAAAAGCTTATTTTTAACCCAAAAAAGCCGTTTTTGGAAAATTTTGCGTTTTTTAAAGCGTAAAAAAACTTTTAAAAAAGACGAATTTTTTTATTTGTTTTGTTATTTGCTTCTTTTGGGGAAAGATTTCAACGATCCCAAAATGCTTGAAAAAGCTTATTTTTGAAAAATTTTGAGGAACGTTTTTTTCGCTAAAAGCTTTAAAAACCAAAATTTTTTAAAACGTTTTTTTTTAATAGCTTTTTTTTGAAAAAATTTAACTTTTAAATTTAAAATCTTTTTTTTTTAAAAAACCCCTTTTATTTAACGGTTTTTTCCTAAAAAGTTTAAAAGCAAATTTTAACGTTTTTTTAAATTTCTTTTTAACGTTTTAAAACTAAAAGCGAAAATTTTTTTTGAAAAATTTTTGGTTTAAATTTCGTTTTTAACGCAAAAGCAAAAAAACCAAATTTTTAACGTTTTTATTATTTTTTTTAACGACAACATAAAAAACGAAAATCTTTTTTAAAAAACCCTTTTTATTTTAACTTTTAAGCTAAAACAAATTTTAAAAACAATTTTAACTTTTTTATTAAATTTTCCTAGAACATTTAACGACAAAAATTTAAAATCTTTTTTAAAAAAACCCTTTTGACTTTAACGAAGCTAAAAGCATAAAAAAGCGTTTTTTTTTTAAATTCTTTTTTTTTTAAACCATTTAACGAAAATTTTTAAAAACGGTTTTTTTTTAAAAAAGCCCCTTTTATTTTTGTTAAGAAAACAAATAAAACGACTTTTATTAAATTTGTTTTATTTTAAAACTTTTAAAAAAGACAAAATTAAAATCTTTTAAAAAATTTTGCAAAAGACGTTTGAAAACCCGGGGTTTTTTGCAAAACAGCTAAAAAGCCAAATTTTTTTTATTCTTTTTTTTTAAAATGCTTATTTAACACAACATTAAAACTTTAAAATGCTTTTTTGAAAAAAGCATTTTTCTTTAACCCTTTTAAGCTAAAAGATAAAAAGACAAAATTTTTTTTTTTTTTTTTAAAAACCATTTGAAGTTTAAATCAAATGCTTAAAAACTTTTTAAAACAAAACGCGTTTTTTTTTTTTTGGTTTTTTTAAAGGTCAGCATAAAAAAAACAAATTTTAAATTTTGAAAAACTTTTTTTTAAGTTTAACGCAAAAAGGGAAAAAAGATTTTAAAAAACCCGTTTTATTTAATTTTAACCTAAAAAAGATAAAAAACAAAAAATTTTTTTAAAACTTTTTAAAAACTTTATTTTAAAAATTTTTAAAGAAAAATGAAAATTTTATTTTGAAACCCTTTGGGTTTAAGCGTTTAACGCTAAAACTAAAAAAACTTTTTTTACCCTTTTTTTAAATTTCTCTTTTAACGGTTTAAAAAAAAGCGAAAATTTTTTTTCAAAAATTTTAAAAATTTTTTTAAAGCTAAAAGAAAAAAAAAATTTTTTTTAACGTTTTTTTTTAATTTCTTTTTTAACGACACATTAAAAGCGAAAATCTTTTTTTAAAAAAGTTTTTCTTTAAACTCGGCTAAAAGCAAAAAAAAAATTTTTTTTTTTTTAAAAAGCGTTTTTAACGTTTTCGAAAAAAAATTTAAAATCTTTTTAAAAAAGGTTTTTTATTTAACGGTTTTAAGCTAAAAATAAAAACGACGTTTTTTTATTTTGTTTTTTTAAAAGCCAAAATTTCCCCACAAAATTTAAAAATTTTTTTAAAAAAGCCTTTGAGTTTAATTTTTTTTTTCTAAAACCAAAAAAAAAATTTTTTTTTTTTCGTTTTTAAAGTTAAACGAAATTAAAAAAAATGCTTATTTTACAAAACAGGTTTTAGCTTTTTTTGCTTTTTTCGCAA
>NW_027048748.1:0-7929 GCF_025399875.1 Dalotia coriaria
GCTTGAAAATGCTTATTTTAGCAAAACAGCACGTTTTGAGCTTTAATCTGCGTTTTAACGCGTAAAACGCATAAAACGACGAATTTTTTATTATTCGTTTTTATTAATATTGCTTCTATTTGAAGGATTTCAACGATAAAATGCTTGAAAATGCTTATTTTAGAAAACAGCACGTTTTGAGCTTTAATCTGGTTTTAACGCGTAAAACAGCATAAAACAGCGATTTTTTACTATTCGTTTTTATTAATATTGCGTCTATTTGAACGATTTCAACGATCTAAAATGCTTGAAAATGCTTATCTTAGCAAAACAGCACGTTTTGATCTTTAATCTGCGTTTTAACGCGTAAAACAATAAAACGACAATTTTTTTATTCGTTTTTATTAAATTTTCTTATGAACGATTTCAACGATCATGCGAAAATGCTTATTTTAGCAAAACAGCACGTTTTGAGCTTTTTCTGCGTTTTAACGCGTAAAACAGCATAAAAACGTCGAATTTTTTTTATTCGTTTTTATTAATTTGCGTCTATTTTGAAAGGTTCCCCAAAGGGTCTAAAATGCTTGAAAATGCTTATTTTTTGCAAAACAGCACGTTTTTAGCTTTTTAAACTGCGTTTTAACGCGTAAAAAAAAGCTTTTAAAAAAGACAATTTTTTAAATTTTTCATTTAAAATTGCTTCTATTTGAACGATTTCCCGATTAAAAAAAGCTTTGAAAATGCTTTTTTTTTAGCAAAACAGCTTTTTTTTGAGTTTTTTTTCTGCGTTTTTTAAAGCGTAAAAAAGCATAAAAAAGACGAAATTTTTTTTTATTCGTTTTTTTTTAATATTGCGTCTATTTGAACGATTTCAACGATCTAAAATGCTTGAAAATGCTTATTTTTTTGCAAAAAAAGCACGTTTTTAGCTTTTTAAACTGCGTTTAAACGCGTAAAACAGCAAAAAATGAACGAATTTTTTTTTATTTTGGTTTTTTTTTTAATATTGCTTTATTTAAAAAGATTTCAACGATCTAAAAATTTCTTGAAAAAAGTTTATTTTAGCAAAAAAAGCACGTTTTTGGGGGTTTTTAAACTGCGTTTTTTGGGGGTAAAACAGCTTTAAAAAACGACGAATTTTTTTTTATCCGTTTTTTTTTAAAATTTTCTTCTATTTTGGGAAAGGGTTTCAACGATCTAAAATGCTTGAAAATCTTTTTTTTTAGCAAAACAGCACGTTTTGAGCTTTAATCTGCGTTTTTAAAGCGTAAACAAAACATAAAACGACGAAATTTTTATTATTCGGTTTTTCAAATTTTTCTTTTTAACGATTTCAACGGGTCAAAATGGCCGAAAAAAGCTTTTTTTTTAGCAAAAAGCACGTTTTGGGGTTTTTAAACTGCGTTTTAACGCGTAAAAAAAACATAAAAAAAACGACGGGGAAAATTTTTTTTATTCGTTTTTTAATTTTTTTTCCTTTTTAACGATTTCAACGATCTAAAAAAGCTTGAAAAAAGTTATTTTTTGCAAAAAAACACGTTTTTAGGCTTTAATCTGCGTTTTAACGCGTAAAACCCCATAAAACGGGCAAAATTTTTTTTTATTCGTTTTATTTATTGCCCTCTATTTGAACGATTTCAACGATCTTAAAACTTAAAAATGCTAATTTTTGCAAAACAGCCGTTTTGAGGTTTTTAAAGGCGGGTTTTTCGGAAAACAGCATAAAAACGACGAATTTTTTTTTATTCGTTTTTTTAATATTGGTTTTTATTTGAACGGTTTTAACGATCTAAAATGTTTATTTTAGCAAAACAGCACGTTTTGAGCTTTAATTTTGCGTTTTTAAAGCGTAAAACAACATAAAAACGACGAAATTTTTTTTTTTCCTTTTTTTTTAATATTGCTTTTATTTGAACGTTTTAACGAAAAACTTAAAAAAGCTTATTTTGTAAAAACAGCACGTTTTGAGCTTTAATTTTGCGTTTTTTAAAGCGTAAAAACAACATAAAAGACAAAAATTTTTTTTAATTTGTTTTTTTTTTTAATATTGCTTTTAATTTAAAAAGATTTTAACAAACTAAAAAGGGGAAAATGCTTATTTTAGCAAAACAGCACGTTTTTAGCTTTTAATCTGCGTTTTAACGCGTAAAACAGCATAAAAAGACAAAATTTTTTTTATTCGTTTTTATTAAAATTGCTTCTATTTAAAAAGATTTCAACAAACTAAAATGCTTGAAAATGTTTTTTTTGAAAACAGCACGTTTTTAGCTTTTTAAACCCGCGTTTTAACGCGTAAAAAAAACATAAAAAAGACGAAATTTTTTATTCGTTTTTTTTAAAATTGCTTTTATTTGAACGATTTCAACGATCTAAAATGCTTGAAAAAAGCTTATTTTAGCAAAACAGCACGTTTTATTTTTAAACTGCGTTTTAACCGGGAAAAAAGCATAAAACGACGAATTTTTTTTTATTCGTTTTTTTTAAATTTTCGCTTTTGAACGATTTCCCGATCTAAAAAAGCTTTTAAAATGCTTATTTTAGCAAAACAGCACGGTTTTTTGGGGTTTAATTTTCCCCCGTTTTTCCCCGTAAAACAACATAAAACGACGAAAATTTTTTTTATTGTTTTATTAATATTTCTTTTATTTGAAACGATTTCCCCAAAGATCTAAAATTGCGAAAATGCTTATTTTAGCAAAACAGCCCTTTTGAGCTTTTTTTCTGCGTTTTTTAAAGCGTAAAACAGCCAAAAAAAGGGGGGAAAATTTTTTTTATTCGTTTTTTTTTAATATTGCGTCTATTTGAACGATTTCCCCGATCCAAAAGCTTTAAAATGTTTTTTTTTAGCAAAACAGCACGTTTTTAGTTTAATCTGCGTTTTAACGCGAAAACAGCATAAAAAGACGAAAATTTTTTTTATTATTTTTTTTTAATATTGTTTTTTTGGGAAAATTTCCCAAAGATCTAAAAAAGTTTAAAAAAGCTTATTTTTGGGAAAAAAAGCACGTTTTGAGGCTTTTAATCTGCGTTTTTTAAAGCGTAAAACAGCATAAAACGACGAATTTTTTATTTTTGTTTTTTTTTAATATTGCTTTTATTTGAACATTTCAACGATCAAAATGGGGAAAATGCTTATTTTAAAACAAAACAGCACGTTTTGAGTTTTAATCTGCGTTTTTAACGCGTAAAACAGCATAAAAACGACGAATTTTTATTTTTCGTTTTTATTAATATTGCCCTCATTTGAACGATTTCAACGATCTAAAATTTTTTGAAAATGCTTATTTTTTGCAAAAAAGCTCCCTTTTTAGTTTTTTTCTGCGTTTTAACGCGTAAAACGGGAAAAAAAGACGAAATTTTTTTTTTCGTTTTTTTTAAAAAAATTTCTTTTATTTTTAACGATTTCCAAGATCTAAAAGCTTGAAAATCTTTTTTTTAGCAAAAAAAAGCCGTTTTTTGGGTTTAATTTTGCGTTTTTAAAGCGTGGGAACATAAAAGACGAAATTTTTTTTATTCGTTTTTTTTTAATATTGCGTCTATTTGAACGGTTTTAACGATCTAAAAGCTTGAAAAGTTTAAAATTTTGCAAAACAGCACGTTTTTAGTTTTAATCTGCGTTTTTTAACCCCGTAAAACAGCATAAAAAGACAAAATTTTTTTTCCCCTTTTTTTTTTTATTGCGTCTATTTGAACGATTTCAACGGGTCTAAAATGCTTGAAAAAGCTTATTTTAAAAACAGCACGTTTTGAGTTTTTAAACTGCGTTTTAACCCAAAAAAAAGCATAAAAAAGACAAAATTTTTTTTTATTGTTTTTATTAATACTTTTATTTAAAAAGATTTCAACGATCTAAAATGTTTTAAAATGTTTTTTTAGCGGCAGCACGTTTTGAGCTTTAATCTGCGTTTTTAACGCGTAAAACGCTTATAAAACGACGAATTTTTATTATTCGTTTTTTTATTAATATTGCTTCTATTTGAACGATTTCAACGATCTAAAATGGCAGAAAATGCTTATTTTAGCAAAACAGCACGTTTTGAGCTTTAATCGCGTTTTTAACGCGTAAAACCTTATAAAAACGACAGATTTTTTTATTATTCGTTTTTATTAATATTGCTTCTATTTGAACGGTTGAGCACGATCTAAAATGCTTGAAAATGCTTACTTTTAGCAAACAGCACGTTTTGAGCTTTTAATTTGCGTTTTAGCGTAAAACAGCATAAAAACGACGAAATTTTATTATTCGTTTTTATTAATATTCTTGCGTCTATTTAGCGAACGATTTCCAACGATCTAAAATGCTTGGAAATGCTTATTTTATAAAACAGCGCGTTTGAGGAGGCTTTAATCTGCGTTTTTAACGCGTAAAGCAGCATAAAACGACAAAAATTTTTATTATTCGTTCTTTATTAATATTGCTTCTATTTAGAACGATTTCAACGATCTAAAATGTGAAAATGCTTATTTTAGCAAAACAGCACGTTTGAGCTTTTAATCTGCGTTTAACGCGTAAAACAGCATAAAACGACAAATTTTTATTATTCGTTTTTATTAATATTGCACGCGTCTATTTGAACGATTTTCAGCGATCTAAAATGCTTGAAAATGCTAATTTGTAAAACAGCACGTTTTGAGCTTTAATCAACGCGATTTAACGCGTAAAACAGCAAAAACCGCGAAAATTTTATTATTCGTTTTTATTAATGGCCAATACTATTTGAACGATTTCAACGATCTAAAATGCTTGAAAATGCTTATTTTAGCAAACAGCACGTTTGAGAGCTTTTAATCTGCGTTTTTAACGCGTAAAACAGCATAAAAACAACGAAATTTTTATTATTCGTTTTTTATTCATATTGCTTCCTATTTGAACGATTTCAACGATCTAAAATGCTTGAAAATGCTTATTTTAGCAAAACAGCACGTTTGAGCTTTAATCTGCGTTTTAACGCGTAAAACAGCATAAAACGACGAATTTTTTATTATTCGTTTTTATTAATATTGCGTGTCTATTTGAACGATTTCAACGATATAAAATGCTTAAAATGCTTATTTTAGCAAAACATACGTTTTGGTTTAATCCAGCCAACTTTAGCGCGTAAAACAGCATAAAACGACGAAATTTTATTATTAGTTTTTATTAATATTCGCGTCTATTTGAACGATTTCAACGATCTAAAATGCTTGAAAATGCTTATTTTAATAAAACAGCACGTTTTTGAGCTTTTAATCTGCGTTTTAACGCGTAAAACAACATAAAAACGACAGATTTTTATTATTCGTTTTTATTAATATTGCTTCTATTTGAACGATTTCAACGTCTAAAATGCTTGAAAATCTTTTTTAGCAAAACAGCACGTTTTTAGCTTTTTAAACTGCGTTTTTAACCCTAAAACAACATAAAATGACGAAATTTTTTTTTTTTTTTTATTAATTGGCGTCTATTTGGGAAAGATTTCAACGATCCCAAAAAGGGAAAATGCTTATTTTAGCAAAACAGCACGTTTTGAGCTTTAATCTGCGTTTTTAAAGCGTAAAACAGCATAAAAAAGACGGGTTTTTTTTTTTTTCGTTTTTTTTAATTTGCTTCTATTTGGGAAAGATTTCAACGATCTAAAATGTTGAAAAAAGCTTATTTTAAACAAAACAGCACGTTTTTTAGCTTTATTCCGCCGCGTTTTAACGCGTAAAACAGCATAAAAAAGACGAAATTTTTTTTATTCGTTTTTTTTAATATTTTCTTATTTGAACGGTTTTAACGATCAAAAAACCGGGGAAAAAGCTTATTTTAGCAAAACAGCACGGTTTTTAATCTGCGTTTTTTAAAGCGTAAAAAAACATAAAATGACGAAAATTTTTTTTTATTCTTTTTTTTAAATATTCGTCTATTTGGGAAAGATTTCAACGATCTAAAAAAGTTTAAAAAGCTTTTTTTTAGCAAAACAGCACGTTTTTAGCTTTAATCCCCCCCTATTAACGCGTAAAAAAACATAAAAAAGACAAAATTTTTTTTATTCGTTTTTTTTTTAATATTGCGTCTATTTGAACGATTTCAACGATCTAAAATGGGGAAAATGTTTTTTTTGAAAACAGCGTTTTGAGCTTTAATCTGCGTTTTAACGCGTAAAAAACCATAAAACGGAAGAAAATTTTTTTTATTAGTTTTTTATTAATATTTGGGTTCTATTTAAACGGTTTTTAACGATCTAAAATGCTTGAAAATGCTTATTTTGGGAAAACAGCCGTTTTTAGCTTTTTAAACTGCGTTTTTTAAAGCGTAAAACAGCATAAAAAAGACAAATTTTTATTATTCGTTTTTATTCTAAATTTCCTTTATTTGGGAAATTTCAAAACGATCACAAATGCTTGGAAAATTTTTAAACAAAACAGCACGTTTTTTAACTTTAATCCCGCGTTTTTTAAAGCGTAAAACAGCATAAAACGACGAATTTTTTTTATTCGTTTTATTAATATTGCGTCTATTGAACATTTAACGATCTAAAATGCTTGAAAATGTTACTTTAGCAAAACAGCCGTTTTGAGCTTTTAAATTTTCGTTTAACGCGAAAACAGCAAAAACGACGAAATTTTTATTATTCGTTTTTTATAATTTGCGTCTATTTGAACGATTTAACGATCAAAATGTTGGTCTTATTTTTTGCAAAACAGCCGTTTTGAGGGTTTAATCTGCGTTTAACGCGTAACAGCATAAACGGCAAATTTTTTATTCGTTCTTTATTAATATTGCTTTATTTGCGATTTCACGATCTAAAATGCTTGAAAATGCTATTTTAGCAAAACAGCACGTTTTTGAGCTTTAATCTCGTTTTAACGCGTAAAACAACATAAAAACGAAAATTTTTTTATTCGTTTTTTTTAATATTGCTTTTTGAACTTTTAACGTTAAAATGCTTAAAAGCTTATTTTGGGAAAAAATTTTGGGTTTTTTCTCGTTTTAACCTAAAAATAAAATTTTAATTGTTTTTATTAATTTGCGTTATTTGAACGATTTCAACGATCTAAAAGTGAAAAGCTTATTTTAAAAAAAATTTTATTTTTTTTTAAGGGAAAACATAAAATAATTTTTTAATTTTTTTATTAAATTTTCGTTTTTGAATTTTAACGTTAAAATGTTAAAACCCGCAGAATTTTTTTTTTTTAAGCGTAAAAACATAAAACGACGAATTTTTTATTTTTTTTATTAATATTACTTCTTTTGAAATTTCAACATTAAAAAAAAACTATTTAGCAAAAAGCCCTTTTTTGTTTTCTCTTTTAAACGCGTAAAAGCTAAAATTTTTTTAACTTTTAAAATTTTTTGAAATTTCCAGCAAAAGGATTTAACAAAAGTTTTTCTTAATGGTTTAATTAAATAAAACGTTTTTAAATTCCCCTTTTATTAATATCTTTTTAACATCTAAAATTTAAAACTTTTTTTAAAGGATTTTAATTACTCTTTTTAAAAAATTAAAACTTGAATTTTTTTTAAAATTATCTATTTAAGTTTAAGCACTAAAAGCGTTTAAATTTTTTTAGCAAAACAACGTTTTATTTTTGCGTTTTAAGGGAAAAGCTTTAAAAAAATTTTTTGGGTTTATTTTTTTTAAGTTTAAATAATTGCGAAATCTTTTTAAAAAAACCTTTTTTTTGCGTTTTAAGCTTAAAATTATACGACGAAATTTTTAGTTTATTTTTTTGGAACAACAAAAGCTTTAAATTTTTTTTTAAAAAAAACCCAAATTTAACTTTTAAACGGTAAAAAACGCAAAATTTTTTTTTTTTTAAATTTTTTTAAAAAAATTTAAATCTTTCTTAAAATTTTTTGCAAAAAAAAGATTTTTTTGGTTTAATGGTTTTAAAAAAAAAAAAGGGGGAAAAATTTTTTTTAAACCGTTTTTTTATTTTTCTTTTCGTTTTAACGTAAAAGCTTAAAAGCATTTTAAAAATCGT
>NW_027048749.1:0-7928 GCF_025399875.1 Dalotia coriaria
TTTGCTTTTTTTCGCGCGTCGCAGAATAAACTCAAAACGGGTGTTTTGCTAAAATAAGCATTTTCAAACATTTTAGATCGTTGAAATCGTTAAATAGAAGCAATATTAATAAAAAAGAATTAAAAAAATTTGTCTTTTATGCTGTTTTACGCGTTAAAACGCAGATTAAAACTCAAAACTGCTGTTTTGCTTTTAAAAAAAGCATTTTTTAAACATTTTAATCGTTGAAATCTTCAAAAGAGCAATATTTAAAAAAAAAATAAAAAAATTTTGTCGTTTTTTTTGCTGTTTTCGCGTTAAAAAAGCAGATTAAAATAAAACGTGCGTTTTGCTAAAATAACATTTTTAAGCATTTTAGTCGTTGAAATCGTTCAAAAGCGCAATAAATAAAAAAAGAATAATAAAAATTCGTCGTTTTTGCTGTTTTACGCGTTAAAAGCAGATTAAAATCAAAACGGGTGTTTTGCTAAAATAAGCATTTTCAAGCATTTTGATCGTTTAAATCGTTCAAATAGAGCAATATTAATAAAAAAGAATAATAAAATTCGTCTTTTTTTGCTGTTTTCGCGTTAAAAAGCAGATTAAAGCTCAAAAAGTGCTGTTTTTCTAAAATAAGCATTTTTTAAGCATTTTAGATCGTTGAAATCGTTCAAATAGAAGCAATATTAATAAAACGAATAATAAAAAATTCGTCGTTTTTTTCTGTTTTACGCGTTAAAACGCAATTAAAACTCAAAACGGGTGTTTTGCTAAAATAAGCATTTTCAAGCATTTTAGATCGTTGAAATCGTTCAAATAAACAATATAATAAAACAATAATAAATAATTCGTCGTTTTATGTGTTTACGCGTTAAAACGCAGATTAAAGCTCAAAACGTGCTGTTTTGCTAAAATAAGATTTTTAAAGAATTTTAGACGTTGAAATCGTTCAAATGAAATATTAATAAAAACGAATAATAAAAAATGCGTTTTTAGCTGTTTTACGCGTTAAAACGCAGATTAAACCTAAAAGTGCTGTTTTGCTACAAAAAAGCATTTTTAAAGCATTTTAATCGTTGAAATCCGTTCAAAAGACGCAATTAATAAAAACGAATAATAAAAATTTCGTCGTTTTAGCTGTTTTACGCGTTAAAACGCCCGATTAAAAGCTCAAAACGCTGTTTTGCTAAAATAAGCATTTTCAAGCATTTTAGATGTTGAAACGCGTTCAAATAGAAGCATTTTTAATAAAAACGAATAATAAAATCGCATTTTTTTGCTGTTTTCGCGTTAAAACGCAGATTAAAGCTCACAACGTGCTGTTTGCTAAAATTTTGCATTTTCGCATTTTAGATCGTTGAAATCGTTCAAATAGGACGCAATAAAATAAAAAGATTAAAATTTCTCGTTTTTATGCTGTTTACCCTTAAAAAGCAGAATAAACTAAAAAGTGCTGTTTTGCTAAAATAAGATTTTCAAGCATTTTAGATCGTTGAAATCGTTCAAATAGACGCAATATTAATAAAACGAATAATAAAATTTCGTCGTTTTATGCTGTTTTACGTTAAACGCAGATTAAAGTTCAAATCGTGCTGTTTTGTAAAATAAGCATTTTCAAAACATTTTAAATCGTTGAAATCGTTAAATAAAAAGCAATATTAATAAAAACGAAAAAAATAAAAATTCGTCGTTTTATGCTGTTTTTCGCGTTAAAACGCAGATTAAGCTCAAATCGTGCTGTTTTGTAAAATAAGCATTTTCAAGCATTTTAAATCGTTGAAATCGTTCAAATTGAAGAATATTAATAAAAACGAATAATAAAAAAATTTGTCGTTTTATGCTGTTTTACGCGTTAAACGCAGATTAAAAACTCAAACGTGTGTTTTGCTTTTTTAACATTTTCAAGCTTTTAGATCGTTTTAAATCGTTCAAATAGACAATACCAAAATAAAAAAAGAATAATAAAAATTTGTCGTTTTATGTTGTTTTACGCGTTAAAACGCAGAATTAAATCAAAACGTGCTGTTTTGCTAAAATAAAAGCATTTTCAAGCATTTTAGATCGTTGAAATCGTTCAAATAGACGCAATATTAATAAAAACGAATAATAAAAATTCGTCGTTTTTAGCTGTTTTACGCTTAAAAGCAGATTAAAACTCAAAACGTGCTGTTTTGCTAAAATAAGCATTTTCAAGCATTTAGATCGTTGAAATCGTTCAAATAGACGCAATAAAATAAAAAACGAATAATAAAAATTTCGTCGTTTTATGCTGTTTCGCGTTAAAACGCAGAACAAGCTCAAAACGTGCTGTTTTGCTAAAATAAGCATTTTCAAACATTTTTAGATCGTTGAAATCATTCAAATAGAAGCAATATTAATAAAAACGAATAATAAAATTCGTCGTTTTTTATGGTATTACGCGTTAAAAAGCAGATTAAAGCTCAAAACGTGCTGTTTTTGCTAAAATAAGGGATTTTCAAGCATATTGAAACGTTGAAATCGTTCAAATAGAAGCAATATTTAAAAAAAACGAATAATAAAATTTCGTCGTTTTTTAATGCTGTTTTACGCGTTAAAACGCAGATTAAAGCTCAAAACGTGCTGTTTTGCTAAAATAAGCATTTTCCAAGCATTTTTAGATCGTTGGAATCATTCAAATAGACGCAAATTAATAAAAACGAATAATAAAAATTCGTCGTTTTTAAATTTTTCGCGTTAAACGCAGATTAAACTCAAAACGTGCTGTTTTGCTAAAATAAGCATTTTCAAGCATTTTAGATCGTTGAAATCGTTCAAATAAAAATATTAATAAAACGAATAATAAAAATTCGTCGTTTTTATGCTGTTTACGCGTTAAAACGCAGATTAAACCTCAAAACGTGCTGTTTTGCTAAAATAAGCATTTTCAAGCATTTTAGATCGTTGAAATCGTTCAAATAGACGCAATATTAATAAAAACGAATAATAAAAATTTCGTCGTTTTATGCTGTTTTTACGCGTTAAACGCAGATTAAAAGCTCAAAACTGCTTTTTGCTTAAATAAGCATTTTCAAAAACATTTTAGATCGTTGAAATCGTTCAAATAAGGGAATATTAATAAAAACGAATAATAAAAATTCGTCGTTTTATGCTGTATTCCGTTAAAACGCAGATTAAAGTCACAACGTGCTGTTTTGCTAAAATAAGCATTTTCAACATTTAGATCGTTGAAATCGTTCAAATGCGCTAAAAATAAAACGAATTAAAAATTTCGTCGTTTTTTATGTTGTTTTACGCGTTAAAACGCGAATAAAGCTCAAAACGTGCTGTTTTCCAAAATAACATTTTAAGCATTTTAGATCGTTTAAATCATTCAAATAGACGCAATATTAATAAAAATGAATAATAAAAAAATTGTCGTTTTATGCTGTTTTGCGTTAAAAAGAATTAAAAACTCAAAAAGTGCTGTTTTGCAAAAAAACATTTTTAAAAAAGATCGTAAATCGTTTAAATAGAAGCAATAAAAAAAATTGTCATTTTAGCTCTTTTGCGTTAAACGCAATTAAAGCTCAAAACGTGCTGTTTTGCAAAATAAACATTTTAAGCATTTTAGATCGTTAAATCCTCAAATAGACGCAATATTAATAAAAAAAATAATAAAAAAATTTTGTCGTTTTATGCTGTTTTACGCGTTAAAACGCAGAATAAAACTCAAAAAGTGCGTTTTGCAAAATAACATTTTCAACATTTTAGATCGTTGAAACGTTCAAAAGAAAAATTTTAAAAAAAACGAATAATAAAAAAACGTCGTTTTTTTGCTGTTTTACGCGTTAAAACGCGATTAAACTCAAAAGGCTTTTTTTTAAAATAAGATTTTAACTTTTAATCGTTAAATCGCAAATAAAAAAATTTAAAAAAAAACGTTTAAAAAATTGCGTTTTAGCTTTTAGCTAAAACGCGTTAAAACTAAAAGGGTTTTAGCAAAATACTTTTCAAATTTTTAATGGAATTTAAAAAAAAAACGAAAAAAAAAAAACGTTTTTTTTCGTTTTAAACGTTTTTTCTTAAAAAAGCGTCTAAAAAGGGTTTTTCTTTTAAAAAAAATTTCAAAAAATTTTTTAAAAAATTTTAAAAAAGTTTTTTTTTAAAAAAAAAAAAAAAATTTGCTTTTTTGTGTTTTGCAAAAAAAAAATAAGCTAAAAAGTTGGGTTTTTAAAAATAAGCATTTTTAAAAATTTAAATGTTAAATGGAAAAAAATTTTAAAAAAAAGAATAATAAAAACGCTTTTTTTTGGGACGGTTAAAAGGAAATTTAAAAATAAAACGTTTTTTAAAATAAGAAAGATATTTAATTTTTCGTTAAAAAAAAAAATTTTAAAAAAAAAAATAAAAATTTTTTTTTATTTTTTTCGCAAAAAAGTTAAACTCAAAAAGCTTTTGAAAAATAAAATTTTGCTTTTTTGTGTTTTTAAAATTTTTAAAAAGGGAAAAATTTAAAAAAAAAGTTTTAAAATTTCTTTTTGCTTTTGGTTAAAAACCGTTAAAACCCAAACTTTTTTTAAAAAAAAAATTTTGCATTTTGCTTGAAACCGTTTTAAAGAAAAAATAAAAAACGTTAAAATTTCCCTTTTTAGCTTTTTTGCGTTAAAACGCTTAAATAAGCCTTTTTTAAAAAAAAAATTTTAAACATTTTAACGTTTTAAACGCAAATAAAGCCAAATTTTTTCAAAATAAAAATTTCGGTTTTTTGTTTACGAAAAGAAATGAAAAACCCCTTTTTTAAAAAAGCCCTTTTTTGCTTTTTTCGTTAAACGTTAAAAAAAGGGGCTTTTAAAAAAAAAAAAATTTTTGTTTTTTCGTTTTACCCTTAAAAAGCGATTAAAATAAAAAAATTTTTTGCTTTTAAGCTTTTGGTTAAACGCAAATAGCCAAAATTTTTGTTAAAAAAGCTTTTTCGTTTTAGCGTTAAAACCGTTAAAAACCCAAAGGTTTTTTTAAAAAAAAAAATTTAAAATTTTAGTGTTAAACGTTAAAAGGAATATTTTTAAAAAAAAAAATTAAAAAAGCTTTTTTTCTTTTTTTGCGTTAAAACGAAAAAAAATAAAAACCGTTTTTTAAAAAGCTTTTCCCTTTTAATCGTTAAACGCAAATAAACAAATTTTCCCCAAAATAAAAATTTCCTTTTATGTTTTATTTCTTAAAACGCAATTAAATAAAACGGTTTTTTAAAAAAAAAGCTTTTAAGCTTTTTCGTTAAACCCCTTAAAAGCCAAAATTTTCGTTTAAAAAAATTTCGTTTTGCTTTTTCGGGTTAAAAGAGATTAAATAAAAAAAATTTTTTAAAAAAAAAGCTTTTAAGATTTTAGCTTAAACGTTTTAAATAAAAAAGCAAAATTTTAAAAAAACAATTTAAAAAACCGTTTTATATTTTTTAAAAAAAACGAAAAAAAAAGCAAATGCTGTTTTGCTAAAAAAACTTTTTAAACTTTTAACGTTGGCAAAAAAAGCAAAAATTTTAAAAAAAATTAAAAAAACGTTTTTAAATTTTTTATTTAAAAAGAAAAAAAATAAAATGCTGTTTTTCTAAAAAAGATTTCAACATTTTTTCTTTTAAAACTTTTTAAATCAATTTAATAAAAAAAGAATAATAAAAACCCTTTTTTTTTTTGCGAAAAAAGGGTTTAAACTAAAGCGTTTTGCTAAAAAAGCTTTTCAAAGTTTTAACTTAAATCGTTAAATGGCAAATTTAAAAAAAAAAAAAAAAAAATTTTGCGTTTTATTGTTTTCGCGTTAAAGGAAAATAAAAAACAAACCTTTGCAAAATAAGCATTTTAAGCATTTTAAACGTTGAAATCTTAAATAGACGCTAAAAATAAAAACGAATAATAAAAATTCGTCGTTTTATGCTGTTTTACGCGTTAAAAACGCAGATTAAAGCTCAAAACGTGCTGTTTTGCTAAAAATTTTTGATTTTCAAGCATTTTAGATTGTTGAAATCGTTCAAATAGAGCAATATTTAAAAAAAACGAATAATAAAAAAATTTGTCGTTTTTATGCTGTTTTTTCGCTAAAAAAGCAGATTAAAGCTCAAAACGTTGCAAAAAAGCATTTTTTAAACATTTTAGATCGTGAAATCGTTTAAATAGAAGCAATATTAATAAAAGCGAATAATAAATTTCGTCGTTTTTATGATGTTTTACGCTTAAAACGAAGATTAAAGCTCAAAACGTGCTGTTTTGCTAAAATAAGCATTTTCAAACATTTTAGATCGTTGAAATCGTTCAAATAGAAGCAATATTAATAAAACGAATAATAAAAATTCGTCGTTTTATGCTGTTTTACGCGTTAAAACGCAGATTAAACTCAAAACGTGCTGTTTTGCTAAAATAAGCATTTTCAAGCATTTTAGATCGTTGAAATCGTTCAAATAGAAGCAATATTAATAAAAAGGAATAATAAAAATTTCGTCGCTTTTATGCTGTTTTACGCATTAAAACGCAGATTAAAGCTCAAAACGTGCTGTTTTGCTAAAATCAGCAATTTCAAGCATTTTAGATCGTTGAAATCGTTCAAATAGACGCAATAAAATAAAAACGAATAATAAAAATTTCGTCGTTTTATGCTGTTTTACGCGTTAAAACGCAGAATAAACTCAAAACGTGCTGTTTTGATAAAATAAGCATTTTCAAGCATTTTAGATCGTTGAAATCGTTCAAATAGAAGCAATATTAATAAAAACGAATAATAAAAATTCGTCATTTTTATGCTGTTTACCGTTAAAACGCAGATTAAAGCTCAAAACGTGCTGTTTTGCTAAAATAAGCATTTTCAAGCATTTTAGATCGTTGAAATCGTTCAAATTGACGCAATATTAATAAAAACGAATAATAAAAATTTTGTCGTTTTATGCTGTTTTTACGCGTTAAAACGCTGATTAAAGCTCAAAACGTGCTGTTTTGCAAAATAAGCATTTTCAAGTATTTTAGATCGTTAAATCGTTCAAATAGACGCAATATTAATAAAAACGAATAATAAAAAATTCGTCGTTTTATGCTGTGTTTTACGCGTTAAAAAAGCAGATTAAAGCTCAAAACGTGCTGTTTTGTTAAAATAAGCATTTTCAAGCATTTTAGATCGTTGAAATCGTTCAAATAGAAGCAATATTAATAAAAACGAATAATAAAAAATTTGTCGTTTTATGCTGTTTACGCGTTAAACGCAGATTAACTAAACGTGCTGTTTGCTAAAATAAGCATTTTCAAGCATTTGAGATCGTTGAAATCGTTCAAATAGACGCAATAAAATAAAAACGAATAAATAAAATTTCGTCGTTTTTATGCTTTGTTTTACGCGTTAAAACTGCAGAATAAAGCAAAACGATGCTGAAAGTACATTTTCAAGCTTTTAGATCGTTGAAATCGTTCAATAGACGCAATATTGATAAAAGCGAATAATAAAATTTCGTCGTTTTTTATGCTGTTTTTCGCGTTAAAACGCAGATTAAAACTCAAATCGTGCTGTTTTTTCTAAAATAAGCATTTTCAAGCATTTTAAATCGTTGAAGTCGTTGAAATAGAAGCAATATTAATAAAAACAAATAATAAAAAAATTCGTCGTTTTATCCTGTTTTACGCGTTAAAACGCAGATTAAACTCAAAACGTGCTGTTTTGCTAAAATAAGCATTTTCAAGCTTTTAGATCGTTGAAATCGTTCAAATAGACGCAATAAAATAAAAACGAATAATAAAAATTTCGTCGTTTTATGCTGTTTTACGCGTTAAAACGCAGAATAAAACTCAAAACGTGCTGTTTTGCTTAAAATAAAACATTTTCAAAACAGTTTAGATCGTTGAAATCGTTCAAATAGACGCAATATTAATAAAAACGAATAATAAAAATTCGTCGTTTTTTTGCTGTTTTACGCGTTAAAACGCAGATTAAAGCTCAAAACTGCTGTTTGCTAAAATAGG
>NW_027048750.1:0-7925 GCF_025399875.1 Dalotia coriaria
TTTTAAAAAAAAAAAAATTAATAAAAAAGAATTAAAAAATTTTCCCTTTTAAATTTTCCCCTTAAACGTTAAAAAAAAAAACTTGTTTTTTTTAAAATAAATTTTTTTTTTTAATCGTTAAATGTTTTAAAAAAAGGGTTTTTTCCAAAATAAAAATTTCCTTTTTTTTGTGTTTTGGGTTAAAAGAGAATAAATTAAAACGGGTTTTTTTAAAAAAAACTTTTAAACTTTTTTTTTTTTAAACGTTAAATAGAGCTTTTAAAAAAAATTAAAAAAAAGTGTTTTTATCGTTTTAGCGCTTAAAAAGGGTTAAATAAAAATGTTTTTTGCTTTTTTCAAGCATTTTAAAAGTTAAAGTTTTAAAAGGCTTTTAAAAAAGAATTAAAAAAAATTGTCTTTTTTGTTTTACGCTTAAAAAAATAATAAAATCTGTTTTGCTTTTAAGCTTTTTAACCAAAAATTTAAAGTTTAAAAGACCAAATTTTTAAAAAAATAATAAAAAATTTGTCGTTTTTTTTTCGTTTTAGGAAAAAAATAAAATAAAAAATTTTTTTTTTAAGCTTTTAAGCTTTTAAAGGGTTGGGGAAACGTTCTGGTTTTAAAAAAACATTAAAAATTGTCGTTTTTATCTTTTTTTTTGCTTAAAAAGAGAAAAAAGCCAAAATTTTTTTTAAAAAAGCATTTTTTGCTTTAACGTTGTGTTAAATGCATTTAAATTTTAAAAAAATGTAAAAAACGTCTTTTTTTTTTATTAAAACGAATTAAAAACTTTTTGCTGTTTTTTAAAAAAGCATTTTTAACTTTTTTTTCGTTGTGTTAAATAAAACAAAATTTTTAAAAAAAACGAATTAAAAAAGGGCGTTTTTTTTTTCCCCAAAAAATTTTCCCTGTTTTTTTTAAAAAACAAAGATTTTAAAAAATTTAAATTTAAATAGGAATTTAAAAAAAACGAATAATAAAAGTTTTTTTTATCGTTTTAGCGTTAAAAACCGTAAACCAAAAAATATTTTTTTTTTAAAAAAATTTTTTAAGCATTTTTTCGTTGAAATCGTTCAAATAGAGAAAAAAAAACGAATAATAAAAATTCGTCGTTTTTTATGCTTTTTCGCGTTAAAAAGCAGATTAAAGCTCAAAAAGTGCTGTTTTGCTAAAATAAGCATTTTCAAGCATTTTTTGTCGTTGAAATCCCTTCCATAAAGCAATAATTTAAAAAAAACGAATAATAAAAAAAACGACGTTTTTATGCTGTTTTCGCCCTTAAAACGCAGATTAAAAAATCAAAAAAGTGCTGTTTTGGGAAAAAAAAAAGCATTTTCAAGCATTTTAGATCGTTGAAATCGTTCAAATAACGCAATATTAATAAAAACGAAAAAAAAAATTTCGTCGTTTTTTTTGCTGTTTTGCGAAAGCAGAATAAACTCAAAAAAGTGCTTTTTTTGCTAAAATAAGCATTTTCAAACATTTTAGATCGTTGAAATCGTTTAAATAAACAATATTAATAAAAAAGAATAATAAAAATTCGTCGTTTTATCTGTTTACGCGGTTAAAACGCAGATTAAAGCTCAAAACGTTCTGTTTTGCTAAAAAAGCATTTTCAAGCATTTTAGATCTTGGGAAAACACGTTCAAATAGACGCAATAATTAAAAAACGAATAGTAAAAAAAATTTGTCGTTTTTTTTGCTGTTTTTCGCGTTAAAACGCAGATTAAAAAATCAAAACGTGCTGTTTTGCTAAAATAAGCATTTTCAAGCATTTTTAGATCGTTGAAATCGTTCAAATGAGCCGCAATATTAATAAAAACCAGATAATAAAAATTCGTCGTTTTTATGCTGTTTACGCGTTAAAACGCAGATTAAAAGCTCAAAACGTGCTGTTTTATAAAATAAGCATTTTCAAGCATTTTAGATCGTTGAAATCGTTCAAATAGAAGCAATATGAATAAAAAACGAATAATAAAAATTTCGTCGTTTTATGCTGTTTTGCGTTAAAACGCAGATTAAAGCTCAAAACGTGCTGTTTTGCTAAAATAAGCATTTTTGCAAACGCATTTTAGATCGTTGAAATCGTTTAAATAAACAATATTAATAAAAACGAATAATAAAAATTCGTCATTTTATGCGCATTTTTACGCGTAAAACCTGAATTAAAACTCCGCAAAACGATGCTGTTTTGCTGAAATAGGCATTTTCAAGCATTTTTGAATCGTTGAAATCGTTCAAATGAAACGTATTATTAAAAACGAATAATAAAAAAAGTTGTTCGTCGTTTTTATGCTTTTACGCGTTAAAACGCAGTTAAAATAAAACGTGCTGTTTTGCTAAAATAAGCATTTTCAAGCATTTTAGATCGTTAGAAATCGTTCATATAGAAACGTATTAATAAAAAACGAATAATAAAAAATCGACGTTTTTATGCTGTTTTACGCGCGTTAAAACGCAGATTAAAGAAAAACTCAAAACGTGCTGTTTTGCTAAAATAAGCATTTTCAAGCACATTTAGATCGTTGGGAAATCCCGTTCAAATAGACGCAATATTAATAAAGAAACGAATAATAAAAAATTTCGTCCTCGTTTTATGCTGTTTACCGCGTTAAAACGCGGTTAAAACTCAAACTGATGTTTTTGCTAAAATAAGCATTTTCAAGCATTTTATATCGTTGAAATCGTTCAAATAAGTGCAATAGTAATAAAAACGAATAATAAAAAATTCGTCGTTTTATGTATTTTACGCGTTAAAACGCAGATTAAAGTTCAAAACGTGCTGTTTTGCTGAAATAAGCATTTTTCAGCATTTTTAGATGTTGAAATCGTTCAAATAGGTACCAATATTAATAAAAACGAATAATAAAATTTCGTCGTTTTTATGCTGTTTTACGCGTTAAAACGCAGTTAAAAGCTCAAAACGTGCTATTTTTGCTAAAATAAAGCATTTTTAAAGAAGCATTTTAGATCGTTGAAATCGTTTTGCGTAAGTATTATTAATAAAAAACGAAGATAATAAAATTTCGATCGTTTTTATGCTGTTTTACGCCGTTAAACGCAGATTAAAACTCAAAACTGATGCTGTTTTGCTAAAATAAGCATTTTTTCAAGCATTTTAGATCGTTGAAATCGTTTCAAATAGACGCAATATTAATAAAAACGAATAATAAAAATTTCGTCGTTTTTATGCTGTTTACGCCGTTAAAACGCAGATTAAAAGAAAACTCAAGCGTGTATTTTTGCTAAAAATAAACATTTTCAAGCATTTTAGATCGCCCAGAAATCGTTCAAATAGACGCAATATTAATAAAACGGAATATGTAAAATTTCGTCGTTTTATGCTGTTTTGCGTTAAAACGCAGAATAAAGCCGCAAAATGAGGCTGTTTTGCTAAAATAAGCATTTCAAGCATTTTTAGATTGTTGAAATCGTTCAAATAGAAGTAATATTAATAAAAACGAATAATAAAATTCGTCATTTTATGCTGTTTTATGCGTTAAAACGCGAATTAAAGCTCAAAACGATGCTTTTGTTTTGCTGAAATAAGCATTTCAAGCATTTGAATCGTTGAAATCGTTCAAATAGACGCAATGATAATAAAAACAGATAATAAAAATTTCGTCATTTTATACTGTTTTGCGCGTTAAAACGCAGATTAAAGCTCAAAACGTGCTGTTTTGCTAAAATAAATTTTCAAGCATTTTAGATCGTTGAAATCGTTCAAATGGGCCGCAATATTAATAAAAATCGAATAATAAAAGAAATTTCGTCGTTTTTGCATGCTGTTTTACCGCGTTAAAACGCAGAATAAAACTCAAAACGTACTGTTTTGCTAAAATAAACATTTTCAAGCATTTTAGATCCGTTGAAATCGTTCCCGATAAGAAGCAATATTAATAAAAACGGAATAATAAAAAATTCGTCGTTTTTTATGTTTTACGCGGTTAAACGCAGATTAAAGCTCAAAACACATTGCTGTTTTGCTTTAAAATAAGCATTTCCAGAAGCATTTTAGATCGTTGAAATCGTTCAAATATAGACGCAATATTAATAAAAACGAATAATAAAAAATTTCGTCGTTTTGATGCTGTTTACGCGTTCAGAAACGCAGATTTAAGCTCAAAACGTGCTGTTTTTGCTGGAAATAAGCATCAAGCATTTTAGATCGTTGAAATCGTTTTAAATAGAAGCAATATTAATAAAAACGAATAATAAAAATTCGTCACGTTTTTATGCTGTTTACGCGTTAAAACGCAGATTAAAGCTCAAAACATTGCTGTTTTTGCCTAAAATAAAGCATTTTAAGCATTTTAGATCGTTTAAGAAATCGTTCAAATAGACGCAATATTAATAAAAAAACGAATAGTAAAAAAATTCGTCGTTTTATGCTGTTTTGCAGGTTAAACCGCAGATTAAAACTCAAAACGTGCTGTTTGCTAAAATAAGAAGCATTTTCAAGCATTTTAGATCGTTGAAATCGTTCAAATAAGAAACAATAATGTAAAACGGAATAATAAAATTAAATCACGTTTTTATATGCTGTTTTACGCGTTAAGCAGATTAAAACTCAAAACGTGCTGTTTTTGTAAAATAGCTTTATTTTCAAAGCATTTTAGATCCCGTTGCGAAATCACAGAACCCAAATAGACGCAATATTAATAAAAAACAAATAATAAAATTTCGTCGTTTTGCTGTTTTACGCGTTAAAGCGCAGATTAAAACGTGTATTTTGCACAAAATAAGCATCAGCATTTTAGATCGATTTAAATCGTTTAAAATAGAAGCAATATTAATAAAAACGAATAATAAAAAGTACGTCATTTTATGCTGTTTTACGCGTTAAAACGCTGATTAAAGCTCAAAACGATGTTTGCTTTAAAATAAACATTTCAAGCATTTTTATATCGTTGAAATCGTTCAAATAGACGCAATATTAATAAAACGAATAAAAATTCGTGATTTTTATGCTGTTTACGCGTTAAAACGCAGTTAAAGTTCAAAACGCTCTTTTGCTAAAATAAGCATTTTCAAGAAGCATTTTTAGATCGTCGTTCAAATTGACGCAATATTAATAAGAAACGAATAATAAAAATTTTCGTCGTTTTTATGCTGTTTCACGCGTTAAAACGCAGATTAAAACTCAAAACGTGCTATTTTGCTAAAATAAGCATTTTCAAGCATTTTAGATCGATTTGAAATCGTTTTAAATAGAAGCGTATTAATAAAAACGAATAATAAAAATTTCGTCGTTTTTATGCTGTTTCACGCGTTAAAACGCAGATTAAAAGCTCAAAACGTGCTGTTTTGCTAAAATAAGCATTTTCAAGCATTTTTAGATCGTTGGGAAATCGTTCAAATAGACGCAATATTAATAAAAAAGCAGATAATAAAAATTTTGGTAATTTTATGCTGTTTTACGCGTTAAAACGCAGATTAAAGCTCAAAACATTAGCTGTTTTGCTAAAATAAGCATTTTCAAGCATTTAGATCGTTGAAATCCGATTTCAAATAGACGCAATATTAATAAAAACGAATAATAAAAATTTCGTCGTTTTTATGCTGTTTTACGCGTTAAAACGCAGAATAAAGCCGCAAAACAGCTGTTTTGCTAAAATAAAGCATTTTCAAGCATTTTGGGTGGTGGAAATCCGTTTCAAATAGAAACAATAATAAAAACGAATAATAAAAAAATTAAAATCATTTTATGCTGTTTATGCGTTAAAACTGCCAGATTAGAGAAGCTCAAAACGTGCTGTTTGCACAAAATATTAAGCATTTTTTCCAAGCATTTAGATCGTTGAAATCGTTTCAAATAGACGCAGTATTAATAAAAACGAATAATAAATTTCGTCATTTTTTTATGCTGTTTGTAACTAAAACGCAGATTAAAGCTCAAAACGTGCTGTTTTGCATAAAATAAGGATTTTCAAGCATTTTAGATCGTTGGAAATCGTTTCAAATAGACGCAATATTAATAAAAATCAGATAATAAAAATTTCGTCGTTTTTTTATGCTGTTTTACGCATTAAAACGCAGAATAAAGCTCAAAACGGTGCTGTTTTTCACAAAATAAGCATTTCGGCATTTTTAGATCGTTGAAATCGTTCAAGTAGAAGCAATATTAATAAAAGAGCAGATAATAAAAATTCGTCGTTTTATGCTTATTTTACGCGTTAAAGCAGATTGAAAGCTCAAAACGTGCTGTTTTGCTAAAATAAGCATTTTCAAACATTTTTAGATCGTTGAAATCACGTTCAAATAGACGCAATATTAATAAAAACGAATAATAAAAATTTCGTCGTTTTGATGCTTGTTTTACGCGTTCAAGCGCAGATTAAAACTCAAAACGTGCTGTTTGCTAAAATAAACATCAAGCATTTTAGATCGTTGAAATCGTTTAAATAGAAGCAATATTAATAAAAACCGAATAATAAAAATTCGTCCCGTTTTTATGCTGTTTACGCGATTAAAACGCAGATTAAACTCAAAACGTGCTTTTGTTTTGCTAAAATAAGCATTTTCAAGCGTACAGATCGTTGGGAAATCACGTTCAAATAGACGCAATATTAATAAAAACGAATAGTAAAAAATTCGTCGTTTTATGCTGTTTTACAGGTTAAACCGCAAGATTAAAAGAAACTCAAAACGTGCTGTTTTGCTAAAATAAACATTTTCAAGCATTTTTAGATCGTTGAAATCGTTCAAATAGAAGCAATATTAATAAAAACGAATAATAAAATTCGTCGTTTTATGCTGTTTTACGCGATTAAAACGCAGATTAAAGCTCAAAACGTGCTGTTTTAACAAAATAAACATTTTCAAGCATTTTAGATCGTTGAAATCGTTCAAATAAGACGCAATAATAATAAAAACAAATAATAAAATTTCGTCGTTTTATGCTGTTTTACGCGTTAAACAGATTAAAACGATAACATTTTGCTAAAAATGAAATGGCATTTTAGATCGTTGAAATCGTTTAAATAGAAGCAGTAATATTGTAAAGAGCGGGTAATAAAAATTCGTCATTTTTATCGCACATTTTACGCGTTAAAACGCAATTAAAGCTCAAAACGTGCGTTTTGCTAAAACCAGCAGCATTTCAGCATTTTAGATCGTTGAAATCGTTCAAATGGACGCAATATTAATAAAAACGGGTAATAAAAATTCGTCGTTTTGTGCTGTTTTTGCGCGTTAAAACGCGAGATTGAAAACTCAAAACGTGCTGTTTTTGCGCACAAAATAAAGCATTTCAAGCATTTTAGATCGTTGAAATCGTTAAATAGACGCAATATTTAAAAAAACGAATAATAAAAAATTTCGTCGTTTTATGCTGTTTTACGCGTTAAAACGCAGATTAAATCAAAACGTGCTGTTTTGCTTAAAAAAAGCATTTTCAAGCATTTTAGATCGTTGAAATCGTTTAAATAGAGCAATATTAATAAAACGAATAATAAAAAATTTCCTTTTGTTTTAGCGTTAAAAGGTTAAAACGCGTTTTGCTAAAAACTTTTTTTTGTTTAAAAAAAATTTTCAAAACAATTTTTAAACGAAAACGTTAAAAACGCTTTAATAAACGGTTTAAAAAAATTAAGTAGCTGTTTTGCTAAAAGCATTTCAAAATGCTGTTTTGTTAAAAAAAGCATTTAAAAAAAGATATTAAATTCTCGTTTTAATGCGTTTAATAAAAACAAAATAAAAAAACCCTTTTTCTGTTTTGCTTAAAAAGCGATTAAAAAAAATGTTTTTTGAAAAGCAAATAAAATTTTAAAACGTTAAAAACGTTTAAATGAAGTTAAACGGAAAAAAAGCGTCATTTTTAAAAGCTGTTTTGCTTAAAAAAAAAATTTTTAAACATTTTATCGTTGTTTAAAAAAATATTAATAGAAAATAAATTTCTTTAGCTTTTAGAAAAGAAAAAAAACGTCTGTTTTTTTTTTAAGCTT
>NW_027048751.1:2500-7925 GCF_025399875.1 Dalotia coriaria
TTAAAAAATTTTTTTTTAAAAAAAAAGGGGAAAAAAAAAAGGGGGGGTTTTTTAAAAAAAAAAAAAAAAAAATTTTTTGTTTTAAAAAATTTTTTTTTAAAAAAATTTTTTTTCCGGTTTTTTAAAAAAAAAAAATTTAAAAAGGGGTTTTTCTTTTAAAAAATTTTTTAAAAAAAAAAAAAAAATTTTTTTTCCCTTTTTTTTTAAAAAAATTTTTAAAAAAAAAATTTTTTTTTAAAAAAAATTTAAAAAAATTTTTTTTTTTGGTTTTTAAAAAAAAAAATTTTTAAAAAAGGGGGTTTTTTTTTTTTTTGGGGGGGGCCCCGGGGTTTTTTTAAAAAAAAAAAAAAATTTTTCGTTTAAAAAACCCGGGGAAAAAAAAAAAAAAAAAAAAAATTTTTTTTTTTTTTTTTCCCCTTTAAAAAAGGGGGGTTTCCAAAAAAAAAAAAAAAATTTTCCCCCTTTTTTTTAAAATTTTCCCCAAAAAAAAAAAGGGAAAAAAAAAAAAATTTTTTTTTTGGGAAAAAGGTTAAAAAACCTTTTTTAAAAAAAAAAAATTTTGGTTTTTTTCCCTTTTTTCCCCTTTAAAAAAAAAATTAAAAAAAAAAAAATAATAAAAATTTTTCGCGTTTTATGCTTGTTTACGCGTTAAAACGCAGATTAAAGCTCAAAACGTGCTGTTTTGTTAAAATCATTTCAAACGTTTTGATCGTTGAAACGTTAAAATACGAAAATAAAATTAATAAAACGAATAATGAAAAATTTCGCGTTAAAAGCTGTTTACGCTTAAAACGCGTTTAAGCTCAAAAGCATTTTCAAATTTTAGATCGTTGAAAGTCATTTAAAAATTTAAATTTAAAAACGAATAATAAAATTCGTCGTTTTAAAAATTTCGTGTTTTTAAGGTTTTGCGTTAAAACGCAGAATAAAGCTCAAAACGTGCTGTTTTGCTAAAATAAGCATTTTCAAGCATTTTAGATCGTTGAAATCGTTCAAATAGAAGCAATATTAATAAAAACGAATAATAAAAATTTCGTCGTTTTTATGCTGTTTTACGCGTTAAAACGCAGATTAAAGCTCAAAACGTGCTGTTTTGCTAAAATAAGCATTTTCAAGCATTTTAGATCGTTGAAATCGTTCAAATAGACGCAATATTAATAAAAACAAATAATAAAATTTCGTCGTTTTATGCTGTTTTACGCGTTAAAACGCTGATTAAAGCTCAAAACGTGCTGTTTTGCTAAAAAAGCATTTTCAAGCATTTTAGATCGTTGAAATCGTTCAAATAGACGATAAAAATAAAAACGAATAATAAAAATTCGTCGTTTTATGCTGTTTACGCGATAAAACGCAGAATAAAAGCTCAAAAGTGCTGTTTTGCTAAAATAAAGCATTTTCAAGCATTTTAGATCGTTGAAATCGTTCAAATAGACGCAATAAAAATAAAAACGAATAATAAAAATTTGTCGTTTTATGCTGTTTTACGCGTTAAAACGCAGAATAAAGCTCAAAACTGCTGTTTTGCTAAAATAAGCATTTTCAAGCATTTTAGATCGTTGAAATCGTTCAAATAGAAGCAATATTAAAAAAACGAATAATAAAATTTCGTCGTTTTAATGTTTTACGCGTTAAAACGCAGAATAAAATCAAAACGTGCTGTATTTGCTAAAATAAGCATTTTCAAGCTTTTTAGGTCGTTGAAATCGTTCAAAAAAAGCAAATAAAAAAAGAATTAAAAAAAAAACGTCGTTTTTTTTGCGTTTTAGCGTTAAACGAGTTAAAAATCAAAACGTGCTGTTTTGCTAAAATAAGCATTTTCAAGCATTTTTGATCGTTGAAATCGTTCAAATAGACGCAAATTAATAAAAACGAATAATAAAAAATTTGTCGTTTTATGCTGTTTTACGCGTTAAAACGCGTTAAAACTCAAAACGTGCGGCAAAATAACATTTTCAAGCATTTTTTGATCGTTGAAATCGTTCAAATAGAGAATAAAATAAAAAAGAATAATAAAAAATTTCGTCGTTTTATGCTGTTTTACGCGTTAAACGCGTAAAGCTCCGTGCTGTTTTCAAAAAAAAAACATTTTCAAACATTTTAGATCGTTGAAATCGTTCAAAAAGAGCAAATTTAAAAAAAACGAATAATAAAAAAATTTGTCTTTTTTGTGTTTTTCGCGTTAAAACGCAGATTAAAATAAAAGTGTTTTTTCTAAAATAAATTTTCAAGCATTTTAGATCGTTGAAATCGTTTAAATAGACGCAATAAAAAAAAAAACGAATAATAAAAATTTCGTCGTTTTTATGCTGTTTTACGCGTTAAAACGCAGATTAAAGCTCAAAACGTGCTGTTTTGCTAAAATAAGCATTTTCAAGCATTTTAGATCGTTGAAATCGTTCAAATAGAAGCAATATTAATAAAAACGAATAATAAAAATTCGTCGTTTTATGCTGTATTACGCGTTAAAACGCAGATTAAAGCTCAAAACGTGCTGTTTTGCTAAAATAAGCATTTTCAAGCATTTTAGATCGTTGAAATCGTTCAAATAGACACAATAAAATAAAAACGAATAATAAAATTTCGTCGTTTTATGCTGTTTTACGCGTTAAAACGCAGATTAAACTCAAATCGTGCTTTTGCTAAAATAAGCATTTTCAAGCATTTTAAATCGTTGAAATCGTTCAAATAGAAGCAATATTAATAAAAACGAATAATAAAAATTTGTCGTTTTTATGCTGTTTACACGTTAAAACGCAGATTAAAGCTCAAAACGTGCTGTTTTGCTAAAATAAGCATTTTCAAGCATTTTAGATCGTTGAAATCGTTCAAATAGACGCAATATTAATAAAAACAATAATAAAATTTCGTCGTTTTATGCTGTTTACGCGTTAAAACGCGATTAAAACTCAAAACGTGCTGTTTTGCTAAAATAAAGCATTTCAAGCATTTTAGATCGTTGAAATCGTTCAAATAGACGCAATATTAATAAAAACGATAAATAAAATTTCGTCGTTTTTATGCTGTTTTACGCGTTAAAACGCGATTAAAGCTCAAAACGTGCTGTTTTGCTAAAATAACATTTTCAAGCATTTTAGATCGTTGAAATCGTTCAAATAGACGCAATATTAATAAAAACGAATAATAAAAATTCGTCGTTTTATGCTGTTTACGCGTTAAAACGCAGATTAAAAGCTCAAAACGTGCTGTTTTTGCTAAAATAAGCATTTTCCAAGCATTTTAGATCGTTGAAATCGTTCAAATAGAACAATATTAATAAAACGAATAATAAAAATTTCGTCGTTTTATGCTGTTTTACGCGTTAAAACGCAGATTAAAGCTCAAAACGTGCTGTTTTGCTAAAATAAGCATTTTCAAGCATTTTAGATCGTTGAAATCGTTCAAATAGACGCAATATTAATAAAAACGAATAATAAAAATTTCGTCGTTTTTATGCTGTTTTACGCGTTAAAACGCAGATTAAAGCTCAAAACGTGCTGTTTTTGCTAAAATAAGCATTTTCAAGCATTTTAGATCGTTGAAATCGTTCAAATAGACGCAATAATAAAAACGAATAATAAAATTTCGTCGTTTTTATGCTGTTTTACGCGTTAAAACGCAGATTAAAACTCAAAACGTGCTGTTTTGCTAAAATAAGCATTTTCAAGCATTTTAGATCGTTGAAATCGTTCAAATAGAAGCAATATTAATAAAAACGAATAATAAAAAAAATTCGTCGTATTTATGCTGTTTACGCGTTAAAACGCAGATTAAAAACTCAAAACGTGCTGTTTTGCTAAAATAAGCATTTTTAAAGCGTTTTCGGTGTTGAAATCGTTCAAATAGACGCAATAAAAATAAAAACAAATAATAAAAAATTTCGTCGTTTTATGCTGTTTTGCGTTAAAACGCAGAATAAAGCTCAAAACGTGCTGTTTTGCTAAAATAAGCGTACACCGAAAGCATTTTAGATCGTTGAAATCGTTCAAATAGACGCAATAATAATAAAAACGAATAATAAGAATTTTGCGTCGTTTTTATGCTGTTTTACGCGGTTAAAACGCAGATTAAAGCTCGTCGTGCTGTTTTGCTACAAAATAAGCATTTTGACATTTTAAATCGTTGAATTCGTTCGTGAGCGTATTAATAAAAAACGAATAATAAAAAATTTGTGTTTTATTAACATTTTACACGTTAAAACGCAGATTAAAGCTCAAAACGTGCTGTTTTGCTAAAATAAGCATTTTCAAGCATTTTAGATCGTTGAAATCGTTAAATAGAAGCAATATTAATAAAAAAAAAAAAAATTGTCTTTTTATGCTGTTTTACGCGAAAACGCAGAAAAAGCCAAAAAGCTGTTTGCTAAAATGCATTTTCGCATTTTTGACGTTGAAATCGTTCAAAAGACGCTAATAAAAAACGAATAATAAAAAATTTCCCCTCGTTTTATGCTGTTTTGCGTTAAAACGCAGATTTAAAACTCAAAACGTGCGTTTTGCTAAAATAAGATTTTTCAACTTTTTTGATCGTTGAAATCGTTCAAATAGAAGCAAATTAATAAAAAAAAATAAAAAAATTCGTCGGGTGTTTTACCCTTAAAAGGAAAAAGCTCAAAACGTGCTGTTTTGCTAAAATAACATTTTCGCATTTTAATCGTTGAAATCGTTCAAAAGAGCTAAATAAAAACGAATAATAAAAATTTCGCGTTTTATGCTGTTTTACGCGTTTTAAAACCGGGTAAAGCTCAAAACGTGCGTTTGCTAAAAAAGCATTTTCAAGCATTTTTGGGTCGTTGGGGAAAACGTTCAAAAGACGCAATAAAAAAAAAAACGAAAAAAAATTTCGTCGTTTTGCTGTTTTTCGCGTTAAAAAAGCGATTAAACTCAAAAGTGCGTTTTTTAAAAAAAAGCATTTTCGCATTTTAGATCGTTGAAACGTTCAAATAACAAATTAATAAAAAAAGAATAATAAAAAAATTTGTCGTTTTTTGTGTTTTACGCGTTAAAAAGCGATTAAAACTCAAAAAGTGCGTTTTGCTAAAATAAGTTTTAAAAAGGGTCGGGAAAACCAAATAAAAAAAAAAAAAAAATAAAAATTCGTCGTTTTTTTGCTGTTTTACGCGTTAAAACGCAGATTTAAAACTCAAAAAGGCGTTTTGCTAAAATAAAACATTTTTGCATTTTTAAACGTTTAAACGTTAAATAGAAGCAATATTAAAAAAAACGAATAATAAAAATTTTGTCGTTTTATGCTTTTTTTACGCGTTAAAACGCAGATTGGGTAAACCGGGTCCAAATTTTAGGGAAACGCAAAAAAACTATTTAAAAAAAAAAAGAATAATAAAAATTTCGTCGGTTTTTTATGGGTTTTTTTTTTTAAAAAGCGTTTAAAACCGGGGAAAAAATTTTAAAAAGGGCCTGGCAAAAAT
>NW_027048752.1:0-7923 GCF_025399875.1 Dalotia coriaria
TGCTTCTATTTGAACGATTTCAACGATCTAAAATGCTTTTAAAATGCTTATTTTAAAAACAGCCGTTTGAGTTTAATCTGCGTTTTTAAAGCGTAAACGTAAAACACGAATTTTATATTCGTTTTATTAATATTGCGTCCATTTGAACGATTTCCCGATCTAAAATGCTTGAAAATGCCTTTTTTTAGCAAACAGCACGTTTTTAGCTTTAATCTGCGTTTTAACGCGTAAAACAACATAAAAAGAATTTTTATTATTCGTTTTTTATTAATATTGCTTCTATTTAAACGATTTCACGATCTAAAATGCTTGAAAATGCTTATTTTAGCAAAACAGCACGTTTTGAGCTTTTAATTTTGCGTTTTAACGCGTAAAAAGCATAAAACGACGAAATTTTATTATTCGTTTTTATTATATTGCTCTATTTGAACGATTTCAACGATCTAAAATGCTTGAAAATGCTTATTTTAGCAAAACAGCACGTTTTGAGCTTTAATCTGCGTTTTAACGCGTAAAACAGCATAAAAACGACGATTTTTATTATTCGTTTTATTAATATTGCTCTATTTGAACGATTTCCGCGATCTAAAATGGCTTGAAAATGCTTATTTTTGCAAACAGCCCTTTTGAGCTTTAATCGCGTTTTAACGCGTAAAACAGCATAAAACGAGAAATTTTTATTATTCGTTTTTATTAATATTGCGTCCATTTGAACGATTTCAACGATCTAAAATGCTTGAAAATGCTTATTTTAGCAAAACAGCACGTTTTGAGCTTTAATCTGCGTTTTTAAAGCGTAAAACAGCATAAAAGACGAATTTTTATTATTCGTTTTATTAATTTTGCTTTTATTTAAAAGATTTCCCCGATCTAAAATGCTTGAAAATGCTTATTTTAGCAAAACAGGCCCCGTTTTGAGCTTTAATCTGCGTTTTAACGCGTAAAACAGCATAAAAACGACGAATTTTTATTATTCGTTTTTATTAATATTGCTTCTTTGAACGATTTCAACGATCAAAAATGCTGAAAATGCTTATTTTAGCAAAACAGCACGTTTTGAGCTTTTTTTCTGCGTTTTAACGCGTAAAACAGCATAAAAACGACGAATTTTTTATTATTCGTTTTTATTAATATTGCGTCTTTTGAAGATTTCCGCGATCTAAAATGCTTGAAAATGCCTATTTTAGCAAACAGCACGTTTTGAAATTTAATCTGCGTTTTAACGCGTAAAAACAGCTTAAAACGACGAATTTTTTTTTTATTTCGTTTTTATTAATATTGCTTCTATTTGAAAAGATTTCAACGATCTAAAATGCTTGAAAATGCTTATTTAAGCAAAAAAAGCACGTTTGGTTTTATTCGCGTTTTAACGCGTAAAACTTATAAAACGACGAAATTTTTATTATTCGTTTTTTTTAATATTGCGTCTATTTGAACGATTTCAACGATCTAAAATGCTGAAAATGCTTATTTTAGCAAAACAGCACGTTTTGAGCTTTTTTTTCTGCGTACTGAAATCTGCGTTTTAACGCGTAAAACAGCATAAAACGACGAATTTTTTACTATTCGTTTTTATTAATATTGCGTCTATTTGAACGATTTCCAGCTTGATCTAAAATGCTTGAAAATGCTTAATTTAGCAAAACAGCACGTTTTGAGCTTTAATCTGCGTTTTTAACGCGTAAAACAGCATAAAAACGACAATTTTTATTATTCGTTTTTTATTAATATTGCTTCTATTTGAACGATTTCAACGATCTAAAATGCTTGAAAATACTTATTTTAGCAAAACAGCGTTTGAGCTTTAATCTGCGTTTAACGCGTAAAACAGCATAAAAACGACGAATTTACACGGTATTCGTTTTATTAATATTGCTTCTATTTGAACGATTTCAACGATCTAAAATGCTTGAAAATGCTTATTTTAGCAAAACGGCACGTTTTTGAGCTTTAATCTGCGTTTAACGCGTAAAACAGCATAAAACGACGAATTTTTAATTATTCGTTTTTTTATTAATATTGCTTCTATTTGAACGATTTCCAGCGATCTAAAATCTTGAAAAGTAGCATTTGTAGCAAAACAGCACGTTTTGAGCTTTTATTCTTAACGTTTTAACGCGCGTAAAACAGCATAAAAATGACGGAATTTTTTTATTATTCGTTTTTTTTTTATTAATATTGCTTCTATTTAAACGGTTCAACAATCTAAAAATGCTTGAAAATGCTTATTTTAGCAAAACAGCACGTTTTGAGCTTTAATCTGCGTTTTAACGTAAAACAACTTTATAAAACGGCAAATTTTTTATTATTCGTTTTTATTCATATTGCTTTCTATTTGAACGATTACAGCGATCTAAAATGCTTGAAAATGCTTATTTTAGCAAAACAGCACGTTTTGAGCTTTAATCTGCGTTTTAGCGCGTAAAACAGCATAAAACGACAATTTTTTATTATTCGTTTTTATTAATATTGCACATCTATTTGAACGATTTCAACGATCTAAAATGCTTGAAATGCTTATTTTAGCAAAACAGCACGTTTTGAGCTTTAATCTGCGTTTAACGCGTAAAACAGCATAAAACGACGAATTTTTATTATTCGTTTTTTATTAATGTGCTTCTGTTGAACGATTTCAACGATCTAAAATGCTTGAAAATGCTTATTTTAGCAAAACAGCACGTTTTGAGCTTTATTCTGCGTTTTAACGCGTAAAACAGCTTATAAAAACGACGAAATTTTTATTATTCGTTTTTTATTAATATTTATTGCGTCTATTTGAACGATTTCAACGATCTAAAATGCTTGAAAATGCTTATTTTAGCAAAACAGCACGTTTTGGGCTTTAATCTGCGTTTTAACGCGTAAAAACAGCAAAAATGGCGGTACGTATTTGTTTTATTAATATTGCGTCTATTTGAACGGTTTCAACGATCTAAAATGCTTGAAAATGCTTATTTTTAGCAAAACAGCACGTTTTTGAGGCTTTAATCTGCGTTTTAACGCGTAAAGGCAGCATAAAACGACGAATTTTTATTATTCGTTTTTATTAATATTTGCTTCTGTTGAACGATTTCAACGATCTAAAATGCTTGAAATACTTATTTTAGCAAAACAGCACGTTTTGAGCTTTATTCTGCGTTTAGCGTAAAACTGCATAAAAACGACGAAATTTTATTATTCGTTTTTTATTAATATTGCGTCTATTTGAACGATTTCAACGATCTAAATGCTTGAAAAATGCTTATTTTTATAGCAAAACAGCACGTTTTGAGCTTTAATCTGCGTTTTTAACGCGTAAAACAGCATAAAAATGGCAGAAATTTTTATTATTCGTTTTTATTATGTGCGTCTATTTAGACGATTTCAACGATCGTACTTGAAAATGCTTATTTTAGCTATAAACAGCACGTTTTGAGCTTTAATCTGCGTTTTAACGCGTAAAACAGCATAAAATGACGAATTTTTTATTATTCGTTTTTTATTAATATTGCTTCTATTTAAACGATTTCAGCAATCTAAAATGCTTGAAAGTAGCATTTTAGCAAAAGACAGCGCGTTTTGAGCTTTAATCTGCGTTTTAACGCGTAATACAACATAAAAACGGCAGAAATTTTTATTATTCGTTTTCATTCATATTGCTTCTATTTGAACGATTACAACGATCTAAAATGCTTGAAAATGCTTATTTTAGCAGAACAGCACGTTTTGAGCTTTAATCTGCGTTTAACGCGTAAACAGCATAAAAACGGCAGATTTTTATTATTCGTTTTTATTAATATTGCGTCTATTTGAACGGTGATTTCAGCGATCTAAAATGCTTGAAGTAGCACATTTTAGCAAAACAGCACGTTTTTGAGCTTTAATCTGCGTTTTAACGTAAAACAACATAAAAACGACAGAATTTTTATTATTCGTTTTTATTAATATTGCGTCTATTTAGACGATTTCAACGATCTAAAAGTACTTGAAATGCTTATTTTGTAAAACAGCACGTTTTGAGCTTTAATCCTGCGTTTTAGCGCGTAAAACAACTTATAAAACGGTGAATTTTTTGTTATTCGTTTTTTATTAATATTGCTTCTATTTGAACGGTTTCAACGATCTACGTGGCAGAAAATGCTTATTTTAGCGAAGCAACGCGATTTTGAGCTTTTAATCTGCGTTTTAACGCGTAAAACAGCATAAAAACGACGAATTTTTTATTATTCGTTTTTGATAATATTGCGTCTATTTGAACGGTTCCGCGATCTAAAATGGCAGAAATGCCTATTTTAGCACAACAGCACGTTTTGAGCTTTAATCTGCGTTTTAACGCGTAAACAACATAAAAACGACGAATTTTTTATTATTCGTTTTTTTTATTAATATTGCTTCTATTTGAACGATTTCAACGATCTAAAATGCTTGAAAATGCTTATTTTAATAAAACAGCACGTTTTGAGCTTTATTCTGCGTTTTAACGCGTAAAACAACATAAAACGACGAAATTTTATTCGTTTTTTTATTAATCATGCGTCTATTTGAACGATTTCAACGATCTAAAATGCTTAGCGAAAATGCTTATTTTTAGCAAAACAGCACGATTTTGAGCTTTAATCTGCGTTTTAACGCGTAAACAACATAAAACGGCGTATTTTTATTATTCGTTTTTTATTAATATTGCTTCCTATTTGAACGATTTCAACGATCTAAAATGCTTGAAAATGCTTATTTTAGCAAAACAGCACGTTTTGAGCTTTAATCTGCGTTTTAACGCGTAAACAACATAAAACGACAGAATTTTTATTATTCGTTTTTTATTAATATTGCGTCCATTTGAACGATTTCAACGATCTAAAATGCTTGAAAATACTTATTTTATAAAACAGCACGTTTTGAGCTTTAATCTGCGTTTTTAACGCGTAAAACAGCATAAAATGACGAATTTTTTATTATTCGTTTTTTATTAATATTACTTCATTTAAACGATTTCAACGATCTAAAATCTTGAAAATGCTTATTTTAGCAAAACAGCACGTTTTGAGCTTTAATCTGCGTTTTATCGCGTAAAAAGCTTATAAAACGACGAAATTTTTATTATTCGTTTTTATTCATATTTAGCTCAATTTAGACGATTTCAACGTCTAAAATGCTTGAAAATGCTTATTTTAGCAAAACTGAAAGCACGTTTGAGCTTTAATCTGCGTTTTAGCATGAAACGTATAAAACGACGAATTTTATTATTCGTTTTTATTAATATTGCGTCTATTTGAACGATTTCAACGATCTAAAATGCTTGAAAATACTTATTTTAGCAAAACATCACGTTTGAGCTTTAATCAGCGTTTTAACGCGTAAACAACATAAAGCATTGGAAATTTTTATTCGTTTTTTATTAATATTGCGTCTATTTGAACGAGTTCAACGATCTAAAATGCTTGAAAATGCTTATTTTAGCAAAACAGCACGTTTTGAGAGCTTTTAATCTGCGTTTAACGCGTAAAACAGCATAAAAACGACCGATTTTTATTATTCGTTTTTTTATTAATGTACTTCCTATTTGAACGATTTCAACGATCCTAAAATGCGCGAAAATGCTTATTTTAGCAAAACAGCACGTTTTGAGCTTTTAATCTGCGTTTTAACGCGTAAAACAGCATATAAAACGACAATTTTTACTATTCGTTTTTTATTAATATTGCGTCTATTTGAACGATTTCAACGATCTAAAATGCTTGAAAATGCTTATTTTAGCAAAACAGCACGTTTGAGCTTTTAATCTGCGTTTTAACGCGTAAAACAGCATAAAAACGACGAATTTTTATTATTCGTTTTTATTAATATTGCTTCTATTTGAAAGACGGTTTCAACGATCGTCTTGAAAATGCTTATTTTAGCAAAACAGCACGTTTGAGCTTTTATTCTGCGTTTTAACGCGGCAACATAAAACGACGAAATTTTTATTATTCGTTTTTTATTAATATTGCGTCTATTTGAACAGATTCAACGATCTAAAATCTTGAAAATGCTTATTTTAGCAAAACAGCACGTTTGAGCTTTAATCTGCGTTTTAACGCGTAAACGCTTATAAAACGGCAATTTTTATTATTCGTTTTTTATTAATATTACTTCTATTTGAAAGATTTCAACAATCTAAAATGCTTGAAAATGCTTATTTTAGCAAAACAGCACGTTTTGAGCTTTTATTCTGCGTTTTAACGCGTAAACAACATAAAACGACGAAATTTTTTATTATCCGTTTTTATTAATATTGCGTCTGTTTGAACGATTTCAACGATCTAAATGCTTGAAAGTACTTATTTTAGCAAAACAGCACGTTTGAGCTTTTAATCTGCGTTTTAACGCGTAAAACATAAAAACGACGAAATTTTTATTATTCGTTTTTTTATTATGTGCTTCTATTTAACGATTTCAACGATCAAAATGCTTGAAAATGCTTATTTTAGCAAAACAGGTTTTTTAGTTTAATCGCGTTTTAACGCTAAAAAAACATAAAAAGACAAATTTTTTTTTATTCGTTTTTTTTTAAAATTCTCTATTTGAACGATTTAACGATCTTTGAAAATGCTTATTTTAAAAACAGCACGTTTTGAGTTTTTTAAACTGCGTTTAACCCTAAAACAGCATAAAACAATTTTTTATTTTTCGTTTTTTAAAAATGGCTATTTTAACGTTTCAACGATCAAAATGCTTGAAAATGTTTTTTTTAGCAAAACGAGTTTTTTAGCTTTTTAAACGCTTTAACGCGTAAAACACATAAAACGACGAATTTTTTTTATTCGTTTTTATTTAATATTGCTCTATTTGAACGATTTCAACGATCTAAAATGCGAAAATGCTTTTTTTAAACCCCAAAAAAGCACGTTTTGACTTTTTTCTGCGTTTTTTAAAGCGTAAAACACTAAAAACGGAAATTTTTTTTTATTCGTTTTTTTTTTTATTCTTTATTTGAACGATTTCCCCGATCAAAATGCCCGAAAATGCTTATTTTGAAAAAAGCCGTTTTTTTGATTCGTTTTAACGCGTAAAACACATAAAAACAGAAATTTTTATTATTCGTTTTTTTATTAAAAATTCGTCTTTTGAACGATTTCAACGATCTAAAATCTTGAAAATCTTATTTTGCAAAAAAGCACGTTTTTAGTTTTTTAATTCGTTTTAAGTAAAAAGAAAAAAACGAAGTTTTTTTATTCGTTTTTTTTTAAACGGGAACGATTTCAACGATCTAAAAGCGAAAATGCTTATTTTTGAAAACAGCGTTTGAGCTTTTCGCGTTTTAACGCGTAAACAGCATAAAACGACAAAATTTTTTTTATCCCTTTTTTTATTATTGCTCTATTTAACATTTCAACGATCTAAAATGCTTGAAAATGCTTTTTTGCAAAAAAGCACGTTTTTTAGTTTTTAAACTGCGTTTAACGCGTAAAACAACATAAAAAAAGACAAATTTTTATTATTCGTTTTTTTTTTAAAAATTCTTCTATTTAAAAGATTTCCAAAACAAAATGGGAAAATGCTTATTTTGGGAAAACAGCCGTTTTTGGCAATTCGTTTAACGCGTAAAACAATAAAAGACAAATTTTTTTTTTCGTTTTTTTTATATTTTTCTTCTATTTAACGATTTAAAATCTAAAATGGTTGAAAAAGTTTTTTTAGCAAAAAAAAGCCCTTTTTAGCTTTTAATCTGCGTTTTAACGCGAAAACGCATAAAAGACGAATTTTTTTATTCGTTTTTTAATAATATTGCTTCTATTTAAAAGATTTCAACGATCAAAATGCTTGAAAATGCTTATTTTAGCAAAACAGCCGTTTTTAGCTTTTTCTGCGTTTTTTAAAGCGTAAAACGCATAAAACGACGAATTTTTTTTTATTCGTTTTTTTTTATTAAAAAATTTTTTTTTGGGGCCCGGGTTTCTAAAAAAA
>NW_027048753.1:0-7921 GCF_025399875.1 Dalotia coriaria
AGAAAAATTTTTAATAAAAAGTAAAAAAATTTCGTCGTTTTTTTGCTTTTACGCGTTTAAAAAGCAGATTAAACTCAAAAAAGTGCTGTTTTCAAAATAAATTTTTTAAACATTTTTTGATCGTTGAAATCGTTCAAATAGAAACAATAATAATAAAACGAATAATAAAAAAATTTGTCGTTTTTGCTTTTACGCGTTAAAAAGCAGATTAAAAAATCAAAACGTGCTGTTTTGCTAAAATAAGCATTTTCAAGCATTTTAGATCGTTGAAATCGTTCAAATAACCCAAAATTTAAAAAAAACGAATAATAAAATTTTGTCTTTTTTTGCTGTTTTACGCGTTAAAACGCAGATTAAAACTCAAAACTGCTGTTTTGCCAAAAAAAAACATTTTCGAAGCATTTTAGATCGTTGAAAATTTCAAATAGACGCAATATTAATAAAACGAATAATAAAAAATTTTGTCGTTTTTATGCTGTTTTACGCGTTAAAACGCGATTAAAGCTCAAAACGTGCTGTTTTTCTAAAATAAGCATTTTCAAGCATTTTAGATCGTTGAAATCGTTCAAATAGACGCAATATTAATAAAAACGAATAATAAAAATTTCGTCGTTTTTATGCTGTTTACGGTTAAAACGCAGATTAAAACTCAAAAAAGTGGTGTTTTGCTAAAATAAGCATTTTCAAGCATTTTAGATCGTTAAATTGTTCAAATAGAGCAATATTAATAAAAACGAATAATAAAAATTTTGTCGTTTTTATGCTGTTTTCGTTAAACGCTTAAATAAAATTTTTTTTGCAAAAAAAAGCATTTTCAAGCATTTTTTATCGTTGAAATGTTCAAATAAACAATAAAATAAAAACGAATAATAAAAAATTCGTCGTTTTATGCTGTTTTTCCGGGTTTAAAAAAAAAAAAACCGTTTTTTTTGCATTTTTAAAATTTTAGATTTTGTTAAATGTTTAAAAAACGAATATTTAAAAAAACCCTTTTTAAAAAATTTGCTTTTTTTTTGGTTTTTGAAAAGCGTTGCTAAAATTTTTTTTTTAAAAAAAGATTTTTAAATTTTAATGGGAAATTTTAAAAACGAAATTTTAAAAAAAAAATAAAAAAATTTTTGGGGTTTAGTTGCTTTTTAAAAGCCAAAGCAAAAGGGTTTTTTAAAAATTTTAAATTTAAAAAAATTTTTTTTTTTTAAAAAAAAAAAAAAATTGTTTTAAAAGTGTTTTGGGAAAAGCATTAAAACCCAAAAAATGGGGGTAAAAAAAACATTTTTAAAAAGATTTAAATTGTTTTAAAAAATTTAAAAAAAAAAAAAAAATTTTTTAAAAAAATTTTTAAAAAGTTTTTTTTTTTTTTTTAAAAAAGCTTTTTTTTTTTAAAAAAAGAAAAAAAAAATTTTTTTAAAAAAATTTTTAAAAAAACGGTTTTTAAAAGGTTTTTTTTTGGGGGTTTTTTTCTTTTTTTCCCAAAAAAAAATTTAAAAATTTTTTTTTAAAAAAACCCTTTAAAATTTTAAAAAAAAAAAAAAAATTTTTTAAAAATTTTTTTAAAAAAAAATTTTTAAACCCCTTTTTTTTCCAAAAAAATTTTAAAATTTTGGTTTTTTAAAAAGAAAAAAAAATTTTTTTTAAAAAATTTAAAAAACGGTTTTTTTTTAAAAAAAAAAAACCCGGAAAATCCTTTTTTTTTTTTAAAAAAAAACCCAAAAAAAAAATTTTTTAAATTTAAAAAATTTTTTAAAAAGGGAAAAAAAATTTTTTAATTTTTTTGGGGGAAAAAAAATTTTTTAAAAATGTTTTTTTAAAAAAAAAAAAAATTTTTTTTTTTAAAAAAAATTTTAAAAAAAATTTTTTTAAAAAAAAAATTTTTAAAAAAAAAAATTTCCCCTTTTTTTTTTTTTTTTTAAAAAAATTTTAAAAAAAATTTTTTTTTAAAAAAAAAAAAAATTTAAAAAATTAAAAAATTTTTTTAAAAATTTTTTTTTAAAAAAAAAAAATTTAAAATTTTAAATTTTTTTTTAAAAAACCCTTTTTAAAAAAAGGGGGTTTTTTAAAATTTTTTGGAAAAGGGGGGGGGCGTTTTTAAAAAAAAAAAAAAAAAAATTAAAAAATTTTTTTTTTTAAAATTTTGCTTTTAAAAAAAATTTTTAAAAAAAAGGTTTTTAAAAAAAATTTTTTTTTAAAAGTTTTTGTTTTAAATTTTCCAAATTTTTTAAAAAAAAAAAAAAGGGGGTTTTTTTAAATTTTTTTAAAAAAAAAAAACCCCCGGGGTTTTTTTTTAAAAAAAAAAATTTTTCCCTTTTAAAATTTTTAAAAAAAAAAAAAAAAATTTTTTTTTTTTTTTTAAAGGGGGTTTAAAAAAAAAATTTTTTAAAAAAAAAAAATTTTAAAAAAATTTTTTTTTTTTTTTAAAAAAATTTAAAAAAAAAAAATTTTTTTTTTTTTTCCTTTTTTAAAAAAAATTTTAAAAAAATTTTTTAAAAAAAAAAAATTTTCCTTTTAAGGGTTTTTTTCCCTTAAAAGAAAAAAAAAAAGGGTTTTTTAAAAAAAAAACCTTTTTTAAAAAATTTTTTTTTTTAAAACGGAAAAAAACCCAAAAAAAAAAAAATTTTTTTTTTTCCTTTTTCGGTTTTAAAAAAAAAAAAAAAACCCCAAAAAAATTTTGGTTTTTTTTCTTTTTCCCGTTAAAAAAAAAAAAAAAAAAAAATTTTTTTTTTAAAAAAATTTTTTTGCTTTTAAAAAAAAAAATTTTAAAAGGGTTTTTTAAAAAAAAATTTTAAAAAATTTTTTTTGGTTTTTTAAAAAAAAATTAAAAAAAAAAAAAAAATTTTTTTTTTAAGCTTTTTTTTTTTAAAAAAAAAAAAAACCTTTTTAAAAAAAAAATTTTTCCCTTTTTTTTTTTTCCAAAAAAGCAAATTTTTTAAAAAAAAAAAATTTTTTTTTTAAAATTTTTTTTAAAACCAAAAAACCAAAATTTTTTCCAAAAAAGAAATTTTGGTTTTTTTTTTTTTTTTAAAAAAACGTTTTTAAAAAAGTTTTTTTGGTTTTTTTTTTTAAAAAAAAAATTTTTTTTTTTAAAAAAAAATTTTTTTGGTTTTTTGTTTTTAAACCCCAAAAAAAATTTTTTAAAAAAAAAAAAAATTTAAAAATTTTTTTTTTTTTTGGGGGAAAAAAAAAAACGGTTTTTTAAAAAAAAAATTTAAAAATTTTTTTTTTTTTTAAAAAAATTTAAAAAACCAAAAAAAATTTTTTTTAAAAAAATTTTTTTTAAAAAAAAATCCCCTTTTTTTTTTAAAAAAAAAAATTTTAAAAAAATTTTTTTTAAACTTTTTTTTAAAAAAAAAATTTAAAAAAAAAAAAATTTTTTTTTTTTTTTTAAATTTTTTTTTAAAAAAAAAACAAAAAAATTTTTTTTTAAAAAAATTTAAAAATTTTTTTTTGGCCCAAAAAAAAATTTTTAAAAAAAAAAAAATTTTTTTTTTAAAAAAAAAAAAAATTTTAAAATTTTTTTTTAAAAAAATTTTAAAAAAAATTTAAAAATTTTTTTTTTTAAAAAAATTAAAAAAACCCCAAAATTTTTTTGGGGAAAAAAAAAATTTTTAAAATTTTGTTTTTAAAAAACCCTTTAAAAAATTTTTTTTTAAAATTTTTAAAAAAAAATTTTTTTAAAAAAAAAAAAAGGGGGTTTTTTTTTTAAAAAAAAAAAAATTTTAAAAGGTTTTTTTAAAACCCAAATTTTAAAAAAAAATTTTTTAAAAAAAAAAAAAAAAAATTAAAAAGGGTTTTTTTTTGGGGGTTTTAAAAAATTAAATTTAAAAAATTTTTTCAAAAATTTTAAAAAAGGGAAAAAAAAAAAAAAAAATTTTTTTTTCTTTTTTTTTTTTAAAAATTTTTGGGGTTTTCCAAAAAAGCCCCTTTTTTTTTTTAAAAAATTTTAAAAAAAAATTTTAAAAAAAAAAAAAAAATTTTTTTTTTTTTAAAAAAACCTTTTTTTCTTTTTTTTTAAAAAAAAAAAAAATTTTTTTAAAATTTTTTTTTAAAAAAAAAAAAAAAACCAAAAAAAAAATTTAAAAAAAAAAATTTTTTAAAAAAAATTTTTTTTGGGGAAAAAAAAAATTTTGGTTTTTAAAAAGGAAAAAAAATTTAAAAAAATTTTTTGGAAAAAAAAAAATTTTTTTTTTAAAAAATTTTTGGTTTTTTTAAAAAAAAAAAATTAAAAAAAAAATTTTTTTTTTTCCAAAAAAAATTTTAAAAAAAAATTTTTTAAAAATTTAAAAAAAAAACCTTTTTTTTTAAAAAACCCCCCTTTTTTTAAACCCTTTTTTTAAAATTTTTTTTTAAAAAGGGGTTTTTTTTTTTTTTAAAAAAAAAAAAAAAAAAAAAACCTTTTTTTTTCCCTTTTTTTTTTAAAAAAAAAAAAAAAAATTTCTTTTATCGTTAAGTTAAAAACGCAATTAATAAAACGTAAAAATTTGCTTTTGTGTTTACGTTAAAGAGTTAAAAAAAACTTTTAAAAAAGCTTTTGCTTTTAGCGTAAAAAACCAAATTTGTTAAAAGCTTTTAGCTTTTCGTAAAATTAAAGCAAAATTTTTAAAATAAATTTGTTTGTTTGAACGTTCAAATAGAGCAATAAAAAAACGATAATGTACCTCGTTTATGCGTTTTAGCGTTAAAACGCAGATTAAAGCTCAAAACGTGCTGTTTTGCTAAAATAGCATTTTCGCATTTTACGCTGAAATCGTTCAAATAGAAGCAATATTAATAAAACGAATAATAAAATTCGTCGTTTTTATGCTGTTTTACGCGTTAAAACGCAGATTAAAGCTCAAAACGTGCTGTTTTGCTAAAATAAGCATTTTCAAGCATTTTAGATCGTTGAAATCGTTCAAATAGAAGCAATATTAATAAGAAACGAATAATAAAAATTTGTCGTTTTTATGCTGTTTTACGCGTTAAAACGCAGATTAAAGCTGAAAACGTACTGTTTTGCTAAAATAAGCATTTTCAAGCATTTTGATCGTTGAAATCGTTCAAATAGACGCAATATTAATAAAAACGAATAATAAAAAATTTCGTCGTTTTATGCTGTTTTACGCGTTAAAAACGCAGATTAAAAGCTCAAACGTGCTGTTTTGCTAAAATAAGCATTTTCAAGCATTTTAGATCGTTGAAATCGTTCAAATAGACGCAATATTAATAAAAACGAATAATAAAAAATCGTCGTTTTATGCTGTTTTACGCGTTAAAACGCATGATAAAAGCTCAAAACGGCTGTTTTGCTAAAATAAGCATTTTCAAGCATTTTAGATCGTTGAAATCGTTCAAAATAGAAGACAATATTAATAAAAACGAATAATAAAAATTCGTCGTTTTTATGCTGTTTTACGCGTTAAAACGCAGATTAAAGCTCAAAACGTGCTGTTTTGCTAAAATAAGCATTTTCAAGCATTTTAGATCGTTGAAATCGTTCAAATAGAAGCAATATTAATAAAAAACGAATAATAAAAATTCGTCGTTTTATGCTGTTTTACGCGTTAAAACGCAGATTAAAAGCTCAAAACGTGCTGCTTTTGCTAAAATAAGCATTTTCAAGCATTTTAGATCGTTGAAATCGTTCAAATAGACGCAATATTAATAAAAACGAATAATAAAAATTTCGTCGTTTTATGCTGTTTTACGCGTTAAAACGCAGATTAAAGCTCAAAACGTGCTGTTTTGCTAAAATAAGCATTATCAAGCATTTTAGATCGTTGAAATCGTTCAAATAGAAGCAATATTAATAAAAACGAATAATAAAAATTCGTCGTTGTTATGATGTTTTACGCGTTAAAACGCTGATTAAAGCTCAAAACGCTGTTTTGCTAAAATAAGCATTTTCAAGCATTTTAGATCGTGAAATCGTTCAAATAGAAGCAATATTAATAAAAACGAATAATTAAAAATTCGTCTTTATGCTGTTTTACGCGTTAAAACGCAGAATAAAGCTCAAAACGTGCTGTTTTGCTAAAATAGCATTTTCAAGCAGTTTAGATCGTTGAAATCGTTCAAATAGAAGCAATATTAATAAAACGAATAATAAAAATTCGTCGTTTTATGCTGTTTTACGCGTTAAAACGCAGATTAAAACTCAACACGTGCTGTTTTGCTAAAATAACATTTTCAAGCATTTTAGATCGTTGAAATCGTTTCAAATAGACGCAATAAAATAAAAACGAATAATGAAAATTTCGTGTTTTATGCTGTTTTACGCGTTAAAACGCAGATAAAGCTCAAAACGTGCTGTTTTACTAAAATAAGCATTTTCAAGCATTTTAGATCGTTGAAATCGTTAAAATAGACGCAATATTAATAAAAACGAATAATAAAATTTCTGTCGTTTTATGCTGTTTTAGCGTTAAAACGCAGATTAAAAGCTCAAAACGTGCTGTTTTCTAAAATAAGCATTTTCAAGCATTTAGATCGTGAAATCGTTCAAATAGAAGCAATATTAATAAAAAACGAATAATAAAATTTCGTCGTTTTATGCGTTTTACGCGTTAAAACGCAGATTAAAGCTCAAAACGTGCTGTTTTGCTAAAATAAGCATTTTCAAGCATTTTAGATCGATGAAATCGTTCAAATAGATGCAATATTAAAGAATAAACAAAATTCGTCGTTTTTATGCTGTTTTACACGTTAAAACGCAAGATTAAAGCTCAAAACGGCGTTTTGCTAAAAATAAGCATTTTCAAGCATTTTAGATCGCTTGAAAATGTTCAAATAGACGTGCAATATTAATAAAACGAATAATAAAAATTTCGTCGTTTTATGATGTTTACGCGTTAAAACGCTGATTAAAGCTCAAAACGTGCTGTTTTGCTAAAATAAGTATTTTCAGCATTTTAGATCGCTGAAATCGTTCAAATAGAAGCAAATTAATAAAAACGAAATTAAAAATTCGTCTTTTATGCTGTTTTACGCGTTAAAACGCAGATAAAGCTCAAAACGTGCTGTTTTGCTAAAATAAGATTTCGCGTTTAGATCGTTGAAATCGTTCAAATAGAAGCAATATTAATAAAAACGAAATAAAAATTCGTCGTTTTATGCTGTTTTACGCGTTAAAACGCATTAAAGATCAAAAAGTGCTGTTTTTAAAATAAGCATTTTCGCTTTTGATCGTGAAACTTCCAAAGACGCAAAATAAAACGAAAATAAAATTGCGTCTTTATGCTGTTTTGGCGTAAACGCAGATTGCTCAAACGCTGTTTTACAAAATAAGCATTTTCAAGCATTTTAGATCGTGAACGTTCAAATAGAAGCAATAATAAAAAAGAATAATAAAATGTCGTTTTATGTGTTTACGTTAAAACGCAGAAAGCTCAAACGGCTGTTTGTAAAATAAGCATTTTCAAGCATTTTAGATCGTGAAATGTTCAAAGACGCACAAAATAAAAACGAATAATAAAATTCGTGTTTTTTTGTTTTCGCGTTAAACGCAGAATAAAGCTCAAAACGGCTGTTTTGTAAATAAGATTTTCAAGCATTTTGATCGTTGAACGTTCAAAGAGCAATATTATAAAAACGAATAAAAAAATTCGCGTTTTATGCGTTTTCGCGTTAAACGCAGAAAAGTCAAACGGCGTTTGCTAAAAGCATTTCAACATTTTGATCGTTAAATCGTTCAAAGACGCAATATTAATAAAAACGAATAATAAAATTCGTCGTTTTATGCTGTTTTACGCGTTAAAACGCAGAAAAGCTCAAACGTGCTGTTTTGCTAAAATAAGTATTTCAAGCATTTTAGATCGTGAAATCTTCAATGAAGAATAATAATAAAACGAAAAAAAAATTGTCGTTTTATGTGTTTACGCGTTAAAACGCAGATTAAACTCAAAACGGCTGTTTCCAAAAAAGCATTTTTAAATTTTAATGTTCGGTC
>NW_027048754.1:0-7920 GCF_025399875.1 Dalotia coriaria
GTGCTGTTTTGCTAAAAAAAACATTTTCAACATTTTTTGATCGTTGAAATCGTTCAAATAGAAGCAATATTAATAAAAAAAGAATAATAAAAAATTGTCGTTTTTTTTTTTTTGCGTTAAACGCAGATTAAAAATCAAAAAGGGGGTTTTTAAATAACATTTTCAAGCATTTAGATCGTTGAAATCGTTCAAATAGAAGCAATATTAATAAAAACGAATAATAAAATTTGTCGTTTTTTTGCTGTTTTACGCTTAAAACGCAGATTAAAGCTCAAACGTGCTGTTTTGCTAAAATAAGCATTTTCAAGCATTTTAGATCGTTGAAATCGTTCAAATAGAAGAAAAATTAATAAAAAAAGAATAATAAAAAATTCGTCGTTTTTATGCTGTTTTACGCGTTAAAACGCAGATTAAAGCTCAAACGTGCTGTTTTGCTAAAATAATCATATTCAAGCATTTTAGATCGTTGAAATCGTTCAAATAGACGCAATATTAATAAAAACGAATAATAAAAATTTCGTCGTTTTATGCTGTTTTACGCGTTAAAACGCAGATTAAAGCTCAAAACGTCTGTTTTCTAAAATAAGCATTTTCAAACATTTAGATCGTTGAAATCGTTCAAATAGAAAAATATTAATTAAAAAAGAATAATAAAAAATTCGTCGTTTTTAGCTGTTTTACGCGTTAAAACGCAGATTAAAGCTCAAAAAGTGCTGTTTTGCTAAAAAATAATCATTTTCAAGCAATTAGATCGTTGAAATCGTTCAAATAGACGCAATATTAATAAAAACGATAATAAAAAATTTTTTCGTATTTATGCTGTTTTACGCGTTAAAACGCAGATTAAAGCTCAAACGTGCTGTTTTGCTAAAATAAGCATTTTCCTTTTTAGATCGTTGAAATCGTTCAAAAAAGAAGAATATTAATAAAAACCCAATAAAAAAATTCGTCGTTTTAAAGCGTTTTACGCGTTAAAAACGCAGATTAAAGCTCAAAACGGGTGTTTTGCAAAATAATCATTTTCAAGCATTTTAGATCGTTGAAATCGTTCAAAAAAAGACGCATTATTGATAAAAACGAATATAAAATTTTGTCTTTTATGCTGTTTTACGCGTTAAAACGGATTAAAACTCAAACGTGCTGTTTTGCTAAAATAAGCATTTAAGCATTTTATCGTTGAAATCGTTCAAATAGAAGCAATATTAAAAAAAACGAATAATTAAAAATTCGTCGTTTTTATGCTGTTTTACGCGTTAAAAACGCAGATTAAAACTCAAAACGTGCTGTTTTGCTAAAATAATCATATTCAAGCATTTTAGATCGTTGAAATCGTTCAAATAGAGCAATATTAATAAAAACGAATAATAAAAATTTGTCGTTTTTATGCTGTTTTACGCGTTAAAACGCGATAAACCAAACGTGCTGTTTTGCTAACATAAGCATTTTCAAGCATTTTAGATCGTTGAATCGTTCAAATAGAAGCAATATTAATAAAAACGAATAATAAAAAATTCGTCGTTTTTATGCTGTTTTACGCGTTAAAACGCAGATTAAAGCTCAAAAACGTGCTGTTTTGCTAAAATAATCATATTCAAGCATTTTGACTGTTGGAAATCGTTCAAATAGACGCAATATTAATAAAAAAACGAATAATAAAATTTGCCGTTTTATGTTGTTTTACGCGTTAAAACGCAGATTAAAGCTCAAAAACGTGCTGTTTTGCTAAAATAATCATTTTCAAGCACTTTTAGGATCGTTGAAATCGTTCAAATAGACGCACATTAATAAAAACGAATAATAAAAAAATTTCTGTCGTTTTATGTTGTTTCACGCGCTAAAACGCAGATTAAAGCTCAAAACGTGCTGTTTTGCTAAAATAAGCATTTTCAAAACATTTTGTGATCGTTGAAATCGTTCAACAGAAGCAATATTAGTAAAAACGAATAATAAAAATCTGTCGTTTTATGCTGTTTTTACACCTTAAAACGCAGATTAAAGCTCAAACGTGCTGTTTTGCTAAAATAAGCATTTTCAAGCATTTTAGATCGTTGAAATCGTTCAAATAGCTATTAAATATTAATAAAAAACGAATACAAAAAAATTCGTCGCTTTTATAAGCTGTTTTACGCGTTAAAACGCAGATTACTCAAACGTGCTGTTTTGCTAAAATAATCATATTCAAGCATTTTAGATCGTTGAAATCGTTCAAAAAAAACAATATTAATAAAAAAAGAATAATAAAAATTCGTCGTTTTTGCTGTTTTACGCGTTAAAACGCAGATTAAACTCAAAACGTGCTGTTTTTTCTTTAAAAAAATCATATTCAAAAAAATTTTTTGATCCCTTAAATCGTTCAAAAGACGCAATATTAATAAAAAAAGAATAATAAAAAAATTTTGTGGTTTTTTTGCCTTTTTTCCCTTAAAAAGCAGATTAAAACTCAAAACGTTTCTGTTTTTTCTAACATAAACATTTTTTGATTTTAGATCGTTTAAAAACCCCTTTAAATAGAAGCAATAATTTAAAAAAACGAATAATAAAAAAATTGTCGTTTTTTTTGCTGTTTTACGCGTTAAAACGCAGATTAAAAATAAAAAAGTGCTGTTTTGCTAAAAAAATATTTTCAAAAATAATTGGGGTTTTTTTTGGAAATCGTTCAAAAGACGCAATATTTAAAAAAAACGAATAATAAAAAATTTTTTTCGTTTTTATGTTGTTTTACGCGTTAAAAGCAGATTAAAAAACCCCCAAAACGTGCTGTTTTTGCTAAAAATAAAAAAAATTTTTTTGCATTTTTGAAACGTTGAAACCCTTCAAATAAACAAATTAATAAAAAAAGAATAATAAAAAATTCGTCGTTTTTTGTTTTTTTTACGCGTTAAAACGCAGATTAAAGCTCAAAACGTGCTGTTTTGCCCAAAAAAAATCATATTTAAAACATTTTGGATCGGAATCGTTCAAATAGGCCCCTATTAATAAAAAAGAATAATAAAAATTTCGTCGTTTTATGCTGTTTTCGCGTTAAAACGCAGATTAAAACTCAAAACGTGCGTTTTCAAAAAAAACATTTTCAAGCACTTTTTGATCGTTTGAAATCGTTCAAATAAAACCAAAAATTAATAAAAACGAATAATAAAAATTTTCGTTTTTTGCTGTTTTCGCGTTAAAACGCAGATTAAAAACTCAAAAATTTTCTGTTTTTTCTAAAAAAAGCATTTTTCAAACATTTTAGATCGTTGAAATCCCTTCCCAAAAAGAAGCAATATTAATAAAAAAAGAATAATAAAAATTCGTCGTTTTATGGTTTTCCCCCTTTAAAAAGCAGATTAAAACTTTTAAAACGTGCTGTTTGCTTAAAAAGGGTTTCCAAACATTTTATATCGTTGGTCCCTTCAAATAGAAAAAAATATTAATAAAAAAGAAAAATAAAAATTCGTCGTTTTATGTTTTTTTACGCGTTAAAACGCTATTAAAAACTCAAAACGTGCTGTTTTTGCTAAAATAATTATATTCAAGCATTTTAGATCGTTGAAATCGTTCAAAAAAGACGCAATATTTAAAAAAAAGGGGAAAAATAAAAATTTGGGGCGTTTTTTGTTTTGCGGTAAAAAGCGGGTTTAAAAAAATTTCTGTTTTGCTAAAATAATCATTTTTTAAAACACTTTAGATCGTTGAAATCGTTTTAAAAAAGACGCAAAAATAAAAAAAGAATAATAAAAATTTCGTCGTTTTTTTGCTGTTTTCGCGTTAAAACGCAGATCAAAGCTCAAAAAGTGCTGTTTTGCTAAAATAATCATTTTTAAGCACTTTAGATCGTTGGGGAAAACGTTCAAAAAAGACGCAATATTAATAAAAACCCAATAATAAAAAATTTTTTGGTTTTTTTGCTGTTTTTTTTAAAACGAAAAATTAAAAATAAAACTTTCCTTTTTTCTTTTAAAAAAAGAAAAATTTTTAAAACATTTAAAATCGTTGAACCGTTCAAAAAAGAAGCAATATTAATTAAAAAAAGAATAATAAAAAAAAATTCGTCGTTTTTAAAGCTGTTTTACGCGTTAAAACGCAGATTAAAAACCTTTAAAAAGTGCTGTTTTTTCTAAAAAAATCATATTCAAAAACATTTTAGATCTTGAAATCCCCTTCAAAAACGCAATAATTAAAAAAACGAATAATAAAATTTTTGTCGTTTTATGCTGTTTTACGCCCTTTAAAAAGCAAAATTGGGTTTAAAACTTTGTTTTGCTAAAATAATCATTTTCAAAACACTTTAGATCCTTGGAAAACGTTCCCAAAAAGACGCAAAATTAATAAAAAAAAAAATAATAAAAAAATTTCGTCGTTTTTTTGTTTTTTTACGCGTTTAAAAAGCAGATCAAAAGCTCAAAAAAAGGGTGTTTTGTTTAAACATTTTTAAACCTTTAGATCGGTTTAAATCGTTTTAAAAGACCTTTTTAATAAAAAAAGAATAAAAAAATTTCGTGTTTTATGCTGTTTTTCGCGTTAAAACGAAGATTAAAACTCAAAAAATTTCTGTTTTGGTAAAAAAAAGCATTTTCAAGCAAAATCGTTGAAAAAACCTTTTTAAAAGCAAATTTAAAAAAAACGAATAAAAAAAATTCGTCGTTTTTTGCTGTTTTACGCGTTAAAACGCAGATTAAAACTCAAAACGTTGGCCAAAAAAAAGCATTTTTAAAAAATTTAGATCGTTGGGAAAACGTTCAAAAGAAAACATTAATAAAAAAGAATAATAAAAATTTTCCCTTTTATGTTTTTTCGGGTTAAAACCCAAATTCCCGTGCTGTTTTGCTTTAATCATTTTTAAAAACATATTAAGGGTCGTTTAAAACGTTCAAATGCGAAAATTTAAAAAAACGGTAATAAAAAAAATTTGTCGTATTTATTGGGTTTTTTTTAAAACGCAGATTAAAGCCAAAACGTGCTGTTTTAAAATAAGCATTTTCCGGGGGTTTAAAATCGTTTTAAATCGTTAAAAAGAAGCAAATAATAAAAAAGAAAAAAATTCGTGTTTTTGCTGTTTTCGCGTTAAAACGCGTTAAAATCAAAACGTGCTGTTTTGCCAAAAAAAATTTTCAAGCATTTTAGATCGTTTAAATGTTCAAAAAAGAAAGCAATATTGATAAAAAAAGAAAATAAAAAATTTCGTCGTTTTATGCTGTTTTTCGTTAAAACCCCAGATTAAAACTCAAACGTGCTGTTTTTTCTAAAATAAGCATTTTTTAAGCATTTTAGATCGTTTTAAATCGTTCAAATAGAAACAAATTTAAAAAAACGAATAATAAAAAATTCGCCGTTTTTTTGCTGTTTTACGCGGGTTAAAAAAGCGGGGGAAACCCCAAACCGGCAAAAAAACATATTCAAGCATTTTAGACGTTGAAATCGTTCAAATAGACGCAATAAAAAAAACGAATAATAAAAAAATTTTGTCGTTTTTTTTTGTTTTTTTGCCGCGTTAAAACGCGGGTTAAAGCTCAAAACGTGTGTTTTTCTAAAATACTCATTTTAAGCATTTTAGATCGTTTAAATCCCTTCAAATAGACGCAATATTAATAAAAAAAGAAAAATAAAAAATTTCGTCGTTTTTTGCTGTTTTTCGCGTTAAAAAAGCAGATTAAAACTCAAAACGTGCTGTTTTGCTAAAAAAAAGCATTTTCAAACATTTTAGATCGTTGAAATCGTTCAAATAGAAAAAAATATTATTAAAAACGAATAATAAAAATTTGTCGTTTTTATGCTGTTTTACGCGTTAAAACGCAGTTAAAAACTCAAAACGGCTGTTTTGCAAAAAAATCCCAAATTAAGCTTTTGGGGTCGTTGAAACCCTTCAAATAGACGCAAATTAATAAAAAAAGAATAATAAAAAATTTCTGGTTTTATGCCGTTTTCCCCGTTAAAACGCAGATTAAAACTCAAAACGTGCTGTTTTTCTAAAATAATCATTTTCAAGCACCGGGGGGCCCTTGAAATCGTTCAAATAGACGCAATATTAATAAAAAAAAGAATAAATAAAAAAATTTCGTGTTTTATTTCTGTTTTACGCGTTAAAAGCAGATTAAAAGCCCCAAAAAGTGCTGTTTTGCTAAAATAAACATTTTCAAACATTTTAATCGGTTTAAAACGTTCAAAAGAAACAATATTAGTAAAAAGAAAAATAAAAAAATTTCCCTTTTATGCTGTTTTTTAAAACGCAGATTAAAGCTCAAAACGTGCTGTTTTGCTAAAAAAAAACATTTTCAAGGGGATTTTAGATCCCTTAAAAACGTTCAAATAAAAAAATATTTAAAAAAAGGAAAAAAAAAAATTCCCTCGCCATGCTGTTTTTCGCGTTAAAACGCAGATTAAAACTCAAAAAGTGCTGTTTTGCTAAAATAAAAACATATTCGCTAAGATCGTTGAAATCGTTCAAAAAAGACGCAAAAAATTAATTTAAAAAAAAAATTTAAAAAAAATTTTGATGTTTCTTTTTTCGCGTTAAAACGCGTTAAAAACTCAAAACGGTTTTTCTTAAAAAAAATCATTTTCAAGCACTTTTTGATCGTTGGGAAAACGTTCAAAAGACGCAATATTAATAAAAACAATTTAAAAAAAATTTTTGAAAAGCTGTTTTACGCGTTAAAACGCAGATCAAAACTCAAAACGGGTGTTTTGCCAAAAAAAATCATTTTCGCCCTTTTAATCGTTAAATCGTTCAAATAGACGCAATATTGATAAAACGGAAAAATAAAAATTTCGTCGTTTTTTGTTTTTTTGCGTTAAAACGCGTTAAAACTCAAAACGTGCTGTTTTGCTTTTAAAAAAAGCATTTTCAAGCATTTTAATCGTTGAAACCCTTCAAACGAAACAAATTAAAAAAACGAATAATAAAAAAAATTGTGGTTTTTTGCGTTTTACGCGTTAAAACGCAGATTAAAGCTCAAAACGTGCTTTTTTTTTGCTAAAATAATCATATTCCCAAACATTTTAGATCGTTGAAATCGTTCAAAAGACCCCAATATTAAAAAACGAATAATTAAAACCCCTCGTTTTTTTGCTGTTTTTCGCGTTAAAACGCAGATTAAAGCTCAAAACTTTCTGTTTTGCTAACATAAACTTTTCCAAAACATTTTAGATCGTTGAAATCGTTCAAATAGAAGAATATTAATAAAAAAAAAGAATAATTAAAAAAAATTTGTCGTTTTTTTTGCTGTTTTCGCGTTTAAAAAAACAAAATTAAAACTCAAACGTTTTGTTTTGCTTTTAAAAAATCTTTTCAAGGGAAAAGATGTTGAAATCGTTCAAAAGACGCCAAATTAATAAAAAACGGTTAAAAATTTTTTTTCGTTTTTGCTGTTTTCGCGTTTAAAACGTTAAAAAACGTCTGTTTTTAAAAAAAGCATTTTCAAAAACTTTTGTCGTTGGGAAATTTCCCTTTAGGCCAAAATTTTAAAAAGAATAATAAAAAATCGTCGTTTTATGCCCTTTTTTTGCGTTTAAAAAGCAGTTGCCCCAAAACGGGTGTTTTCAAAAAACTCATTTTAAACATTTTGGTCGTTTGGGAAAACCCTTTAAAAAAACGCAATATTAATAAAAAAAGGGAAAAAAAAAAATTTCGTCGTTTTAAGGCGCGTTAAAAGCAGGGGTGCCCCCGTAACGTTTTTCGGGAAAAATAAGGGATTTTCAAACTTTTGGTCGTTTTAAATGTTAAAAAAAAATAAATTTTTAAAAAAAAAATAATAAAAAAGTGGTTTTTTTGTTTTTTGCGTTAAAACGCAGATTAAAGCTCAAAAAGTGCTGTTTTTAAAATAAAAATTTTTCAAAACATTTTTGGGTCGTTGAAATCGTTCCAAATGGGGGCAATATTAAAAAAAACGAAAAATTTAAAAAATTTTTTTGTAACCTTTGGGAAAAGAAATTTAAAAACCC
>NW_027048755.1:0-7917 GCF_025399875.1 Dalotia coriaria
TTTAGCTGTTTTACGCGTTAAAACGCAGATTAAAAAACTCAAACGTTGTTTTGCTAAAAAAGATTTTAAGCATTTTAGATCGTTAAATCGTTCAAATGAAGCAATATTTAAAAAAAAACGAATAATAAATTCGTCGTTTTATGCTGTTTTACGCGTTAAAAAGCAGATTAAAACCCCAAAACGTGTGTTTTGCTAAAATAACATTTTCGCTTTTTTAGATCGTTAAACGTTCAAATAGACGCAATAAAAAAAAAAACGAAAAAAAAAATTTTGTCGTTTTTTCTTTTTTCGCGTTAAACGCAGAAAAAGCTCAAAACGTGCTGTTTTGCTAAAATAAGCATTTTCAAGCATTTTAGATCGTTGAAATCGTTCAAAAGAGCAATATTTAAAAAAAAGAATAATAAAACGTCGTTTTATGCTGTTTTACGTTAAAACGCAGATTAAAACTCAAAAAGTGCTGTTTTGCTAAAAAAAAGATTTTCAAGCATTTTTGATCGTTGAAATGTTCAAATAGACGCAATAAATAAAACGAATAATAAAACGTCGTTTTATGCTGTTTTACCTTAAAACGCAGATTTAAAAAACCAAAAAGTGCTGTTTTGCTAAAAAAACATTTTCGCATTTTAGATCGTTGAAATCGTTCAAATAGACGCAATATTAATAAAAAAGAATAATAAAAATTTCGTCGTTTTTAGCTGTTTTAGCGTTAAAACGCAGAAAAGCTCAAAACGTGCTGTTTTGCTAAAATAAGCATTTTCAAGATTTTAGATCGTTGAAATGTTCAAATGGGCGCAATAAATATAAAAAAAGAATAATAAAAAAATTTGTCGTTTTTTTTGCTGTTTTACGCGTTCGCAGATTAAAAACTCAAAAAGGGTGTTTTAAAAAAGCATTTTCAAGCATTTTTGATCGTTAAATCGTTCAAAAGACGCAAAAAAAAAAAACGAATAATAAAAAAGTCGTTTTGTTTTTACCGTTAAAACGCAGAATAAAAACCCCAAAAGGGTGTTTTGTAAAATAAGCATTTTCAAGCATTTTAAAAGTTGAAATCGTTCAAATAGACCAAAATTTAAAAAAAAACGAAAAAAAAAATTTGTCGTTTTTTTCTGTTTTGCGTTAAAAAGCGATTTAAAACGGCTGTTTTTCTAAAAAAAGCATTTTGCATTTTTGATCGTTGAAATCGTTCTAACGAAAAAAAAATAAAACGAATAATAAAAATTTGTCGTTTTTTGCCGTTTTGGTTAAAAAACAGAATAAAAACTCAAAACGGCTGTTTTTCTAAAAAGCATTTTCGGGATTTTAGATCGTTGGGGAAAACGTTCAAATAGACGCAATAAATAAAAAAGAAAATTAAAAAATTCGTCGTTTTATGTTTTTTTACGCGTTAAAACGCGAATAAAGCCGTGTGCTGTTTTGTTAAAATAAGCATTTTCAAGCATTTTAGATCGTCGTTGGAAATAGACGCAATAAAATAAAAAGCGGAATAATAAAATTTCGTCGTTTTTTATGCTGTTTTGCGCGTTAAAACGCAGAATAAAGCTCAAAACGTGCTGTTTTTAGCACAAAATAGCATTTTCAAAGCATTTTAGATCGTTGAAATCGTTCAAATAGACGCAATAAAAATAAAAAACGAATAATAAAATTTCGTCGTTTTTTATGCTGTTTTTACTCTTAAAACGAATAAAGCCCAAATGTGCTGTTTGTTAAAATAAGCATTTTGCAACATTTTAGAACGTTGAAATCGTTCAAAATAGGCGGCTATTAATAAAAACGAATAATAAAATTTCGTCGTTTTTATGCTGTTTTTACGCGTTTAAGAAAACGCATAGTGCGGCTCAAAACGTGCTGTTTTAAAATAAGCATTTTAAGCATTTTAGATCGTTGAAATCGTTCAAATAGAAGCAATATTAATAAAAAAACGAATAATAAAAATTCGTCGTTTTATGCTGTTTTACGTGTTAAAACGCAGATTAAAACTCAAAACGTGCTGTTTTGCTAAAATAAGCATTTTCAAGCATTTTTAGATCGTTGAAATCGTTCAAATAGACGCAATAAAAATAAAAACGAATAATAAAAATTTCGTCGTTTTTATGCTGTTTTACGCGTTAAAACGCGGAATAAGAAAACTCAAACGTGCTGTTTTGCTAAAATAGGCATTTTCCGAAGCATTTTAGATCGTTGAGAATCGTTCAAATAGACGCGTATTAATTAAAAACGGAATAATAAAAATTTCGTCGTTTTATGCTGTTTTACGCGTTAAACGCAGATTAAAGCTCAAAACGTATGTTTGCTAAAATAAAACATTTTCAAAAGCGGTACCAGATCGATTGAAATCGTTCAAATAAACAATATTAATAAAAACGAATAATAAAAAATTCGTCGTTTTTATATATTTTACGCGTTAAAAACGCAGATTAAACTCAAAACGTGCTGTTTTGCTAAAAATGGCATTTTCAAGCATTTTAGATCGTTGAAATCGTTCAAATAGAAGCAATATTAATAAAAACGAATAATAAAAAAATTCGTCGTTTTATGCTGTTTTACGCGTTAAAACGCAGATTAAAGCTCAAAACATGCTGTTTTGCTAAAATAAACATTTTAAAGCATTTTAGATCGTTGAAATCGTTCAAATGGACGCAATATTAATAAAAACGAATAATAAAAATTTCGTGTTTTGCTTGTTTTGGTGGCAGATTAAAAAGCTCAAAACGTGCTGTTTTGCACAAAATAAACATTTAAAGCTTTATTTTAGATCGTTGAAATCGTTCAAATGGACTTAATATTAATAAAAACGAATAATAAAATTTCGTCGTTTTATGCTGTTTTACGCGTTAAATCGCAGATTAAAGCTCAAAACGTGCTGTTTTGCTAAAATAAGCATTTTCAAGCATTTTGATCGTTGAAATCGTTCAAACCAGACGCAATATTAATAAAAACGAATAATAAAAATTTCGTCGTTTTTTATGCTGTTTTACGCGTTAAAGCGCAGATTAAAACTCAAAACGATGCTGTTTGCTGGAAATAAGCGTTTTAAGCATTTTTAAGTCGTTGAAATCGTTCAAATAGAAGCAATATTAATAAAAAACGAATAATAAAAATTCGTCGTTTTTATCGCCGCGTTAAAACGCCAGATTAAGCTCAAAACGTGCTGTTTGCTTTAAATAAGCATTTTTCAAGCATTTTAGATCGTTGAAATGGTTCGATGGGCGCAATAAAAATAAAAACGAATAATAAAAATTTCGTCGTTTTTATGCTGTTTTACGCGTTAAAACGCAGATTAAAAGCTCAAAACGTGTTGTTTTTGCTTTAAAATAAGCGTTTTCAAGCATTTTTTGAATCGTTTGAAATCGTTCAAATAGACGCAATATTAATAAAAAAGCGGAATAAAAAGAATTTCGTCGTTTTATGCTGTTTTACGCGCGTTAAAGCGCAGATTAAAGCTCAAAACGTGCTGTTTTTGCTAAAATAAGCATTTTCCAGAAGCATTTTAGATCGTTGAAATCGTTCCAGAATAGAAGCAATATTAATAAAAAGCAGGTAATAAATTCGTCGTTTTATGCTGTTTTACGCGTTAAACGCAGATTAAAACTCAAAACGTGCTGTTTTGCTGAAGCCAGCATTTTTTCAAGCATTTTTAGATCGTTGAAATCGTTCAAATAGACGATAAAATAAAAAGCGAATAATAAAAATTTCGTCGTTTTTATGCTGTTTTGCGTTAAACGCAGGGAATAAAGCTCAAAACGTTAACATTTTGCTTTAAAGCCAACATTTCAAGCATTTTAGATCGTTGAAATCACGTTCCAAATAGACGCAATATTAATAAAAACGAATAATAAAATTTCGTCGTTTTATGCTGTTTTGCGCGGTTAAAACGCTGATTAAAGCTCAAAACGTGCTGTTTTGCTAAATAAAATTTTTCAAGCATTTTGATCGTTGAAATCGTTCAAATAGAAGCAAAATTAAAACAAATAATAAAAAATTCGTCGTTTTATTTTGTTTTACGCGTTAAACGCAAGATTAAAGCTAAAACATTGTATTTTTGCTAAAATAAGCATTTTCAAGCATTTTAGATCGTTAAATCGTTGGGCGTTAATAAAACGAATAATAAAATTCGTCGTTTTATGTTTACGTTAAAACGTTAAAGCTCAAACGTGCTGTTGCTAAAATAAACATTTTCAGCATTTTAGATCGTTGAAATCGTTCAAATAAGCAATATTAATAAAAACGAATAATAAAAAATTCGTCGTTTTTTATGCTTGTTTACGCGCGTTAAAACGCAGATTAAAGCTCAAAACATTAACCATTTTTGCTAAAATAAACATTTTCAAGCATTTTAGATCGTTGAAATCGTTCAAATAGACGCAGCAAAATATAAACGAATAATAAAATTTTGTCGTTTTTATGCTGTTTTACGCGTTAAGAACGCGAATAAAGCTCAAAACGATGCTGTTTTGCTTTAAAATAAGCATTTTCAAGCATTTTAGATCGTTGAAATCGTTCAATAAGACGCAATATTAATAAAACGAATAATAAAAAATTCGTCGTTTTTATGCTGTTTTACGCGTTAAAACGCAGATTAAAGCTCAAAACGTGCTGTTTTAGCACAAAATAAGCATTTTCAAGCATTTTTAGATCGTTGAAATCGTTCAAAATAGACGCAATATTAATAAAAAGCGAATAATAAAAAATTCGTCGTTTATATGCTGTTTTACGCGTTAAAACGCAGATTAAGCTCAAAAACGTTAACATTTTGCTAAAATAAGCATTTTCAAGCATTTTAGATCGTTGAAATCACGTTCCGACGACGCAATATTAATAAAACGAATAATAAAAATTTCGTCGTTTTATGCTGTTTTATGCGTTAAAACGCAGATTAAAAAGCTCAAAACGTGCTGTTTTTGCTTTAAAATAAGCATTTTCAAAATTTTGAATGCGTTGAAATCGTTCAAATGGACGCAATATTATTATAAAACGGGTAATAAAATTTCGTCGTTTTTTTATGCTGTTTTTACGCGTTAAAACGCAGATTAAGCTCAAACGTGCTGTTTTGCTAAAATAAGCATTTTCAAGCATTTTTGCGTCGTTGAGGAAATCGTTTCAAATAGACTGTAAAAATAAAAACGAATAATAAAATTTCGTCGTTTTAAGCTGTTTTGCGCGTTAAAACGCAGAATAAAGCTCAAAACGTGCTGTTTTTGCTAAAATAAGCATTTTCAAGCATTTTAGATCGTTGAAATCACGTTCAAACTAGACGCAATGTAATAAAAAACGAACAATAAAAATTTCGTCGTTTTTATGCTGTTTTACGCGTTAAAACGCAGATTAAGCTCAAACGTGCTGTTTTGCTTAAAACCAAAAGCATTTTCAGCATTTTAGATCGTTGAAATCACGTTCAAATAGACGCAATAAAATAAAAACGAATAATAAAAATTTCGTGTTTTGTGCTGTTTTACGCGTTAAAACGCAGAATAAAGCTCAAAACGTGCTGTTTTGCTAAAATAAGCATTTTCAAGCATTTTAGATCGTTGAAATCGTTCAAATAGACGCAATATTAATAAAAACGAATAATAAAAATTTCGTCGTTTTTATGCTGTTTTTCGCGTTAAACGCGATTAAAACTCAAAACGTGCTGTTTTGCTAAAATAAGCATTTTCAAGCATTTTAGATCGTTGAAATCGTTCAAATAGAAGCAAAATTAATAAAACAAAAAATAAAAATTCGTCGTTTTTATGCTGTTTGCGCGTTAAAAAGCAGATTAAAGCTCAAAACGTGCTGTTTTTTCTTTAAAATAAGCATTTTCAAGCATTTTAGATCTTGAAATCGTTCAAAAAGAAGCAATATTAATAAAACGAATAAAAAAATTTTTTCGTTTTTATGCTGTTTTACGCGTTAAAACGCAGATTAAAGCTCAAAACGTGCTGTTTTGCTTAAAATAAGCATTTTCAAGCATTTTAGATCGTTGAAATCGTTCAAATAGAAGCAATATTAATAAAAAACGAATAATTAAAAAAATTCGTCGTTTTTATGCTTTTTTTTAGCGCGTTAAAACGCAGATTAAAACTCAAAACGTGCTGTTTTTTCTAAAATAAGCATTTTCAAGCATTTTAGATCGTTGAAATCGTTTTAAATAGACGCAATATTAATAAAAACGAATAATAAAAATTTCGTCGTTTTATGCTGTTTCGCGTTAAAACGCAGATTAAAACTCAAAACGTGCTGTTTTTGCTAAAATAAGCATTTTCAAGCATTTTAGATCGTTAAAAACGTTAAATAGAAAATATTAATAAAAACGAATAATAAAAAAATTCGTCGTTTTTATGCTGTTTTACGCGTTAAAACGCAAATTAAAGCTCAAAACGTGCTGTTTTGCTAAAATAAGCATTTTCAAGCATTTTAGATCGTTGAAATCGTTCAAATAGACGCAATATTAATAAAAACGAATAATAAAAATTCGTCGTTTTTATGCTGTTTTACGCGTTAAAACGCAGATTAAAAGCTCAAAACGATGCTGTTTTGCTAAAATAAGCATTTTCAAGCATTTTAGATCGTTGAAATCGTTCAAATAGAAGCAATATTAATAAAAACGAATAATAAAATTCGTCGTTTTATGCTGTTTTACGCGTTAAAACGCAGATTAAAGCTCAAAACGTGCTGTTTTGCTAAAATAAGCATTTTCAAGCATTTTAGATCGTTGAAATCGTTCAAATAGACGCAATATTAATAAAAACGAATAATAAAAATTTTGTCGTTTTTATGCTGTTTTACGCGTTAAAACGCAGAATTAAACTCAAAACGTGCTGTTTTGCTCAAATAAGCATTTTCAAGCATTTTAGATCGTTGAAATCGTTCAAATAGAAGCAATATTAATAAAAACGAATAATAGAAATTCGTCGTTTTATGCTGTTTACGCGTTAAAACGCAGATTAAAACTCAAAGGCTGTTTTGCTAAAATAAAGCATTTTCAAGCATTTTAGATCGTTGAAATCGTTCAAATAGACGCAATATTAATAAAAACGAATAATAAAAATTCGTCGTTTTTATGCTGTTTTACGCGTTAAAACGCAGATTAAAAGCTCAAAACGTGCTGTTTTGCTAAAATAAGCATTTTCAAGCATTTTAGATCGTTGAAATCGTTCAAATAGAAGCAATATTAATAAAACGAATATAAAATTCGTCGTTTTTTATGCTGTTTTACGCGTTAAAACGCAGATTAAACTCAAAACGTGCTGTTTACTAAAATAAGCATTTTCAAGCATTTTAGATCGTTGAAATCGTTCAAATAGAAGCAATATTAATAAAAACGAATAATAAAAATTCGTCGTTTTTATGCATTTTACGCGTTAAAACGCAGATTAAAGCTCAAAACGTGCTGTTTGCTAAAATAAGCATTTTCAAGCATTTTAGATCGTTGAAATCGTTCAAATAGACGCAATATTAATAAAAACGAATAATAAAAATTTCGTCGTTTTTATGCGTTTTACGCGTTAAAACGCAGATTAAAGCTCAAAACGTGCTGTTTTGCTAAAATAAGCATTTTCAAGCATTTTAGATCGTTGAAATCGTTCAAATAGAAGCAATATTAATAAAACGAATAATAAAAATTCGTCGTTTTTATGCTGTTTTACGCGTTAAACGCAGATTAAACTCAAACGTGCTGTTTTGCTAAAATTAGCATTTTCAAGCATTTTAGATCGTTGAAATCGTTCAAATAGACGCAATAAAATAAAAACGAATAATAAAAATTTCGTCGTTTTATGCTGTTTTACGCGTTAAAACGCAGAATAAAGCTCAAAACGTGCTTTGTTTTGCTAAAAAGCATTTTCAAGCATTTTAGATCGTTGAAATCGTTCCCAAAAAAGAAGCAATATTAAATAAAAACGATAATAAAAATTCGTCGTTTTATGCTGTTTTTTAAAC
>NW_027048756.1:0-7917 GCF_025399875.1 Dalotia coriaria
TTTGGGTTTTACGTTTTTCCGTAAAACCAAAAAAAAGACAGAAATTTTTTTTATTCGTTTTTTTTAATATTGCGTCTATTTGAACATTTTAACGATCTAAAATGCTTTAAAATGCTTATTTTAAAAAAACACGGTTTTAGCTTTAATCTGCGTTTAACGCGTAAAACAACATAAAACGACGAATTTTTATTATTCGTTTTTAATTTAAAATTGCTTCTATTTAACAGTTCAACGATCAAAATGCTTGAAAAAGCTTATTTTAAAAACAGCACGTTTGAACTTTTAATCCCGCGTTTTTAACCCTAAAAAAACATAAAAAAGACGGAAATTTTTTTTTATTCGTTTTTTTTAATATTTCGTATATTTGGAAAAGTTTCAACGATCCTTCTTGAAAAAGCTTATTTTAACAAAACAGCACGTTTTGAGCTTTTTTTCTGCGTTTTTTAAAGCGTAAAACAACATAAAAAAGACAAAATTTTTTTTTATTCGTTTTTTTTTTTATTGCTTTAAATTTTAAGATTTCAACGATCAAAAAAAGCTTGAAAATGCCATTTTGGGAAAACAGCCGTTTTGAGCTTTAATCTGCGTTTTTTTAAAGCGTAAAACAACATAAAAACGGCCGAAATTTTTTTTTATTCGTTTTTTTTTTAATATTGCCTTTTTTTTAAGGGGGTTTCCCTCTAAAATGCTTGAAAATGCTTATTTTTAAACAAAACAGCACGTTTTAGCTTTTTAAACTGCCCTTTTTTAAAGCGTAAAACAACATAAAACGGCAAAATTTTTTTTATTTTTTTTAAAATTTTCTTTTTTTTGAACAATTTAACGATCTAAAAAGGGGAAAATGCTTATTTTAGCAAAACAGGGACGTTTTGAACTTTAATCTGCGTTTTAACCCTAAAACAGCATAAAAAAGACGAATTTTTTTTTTATTCGTTTTATTAATATTGCTTTTATTTGAACGATTTCCCAAAGATCTAAAATGGGGAAAATGCTTATTTTTAAAAAAAAAAAGCACGTTTTAGGGTTTTTTTCTGCGTTTTTTCGCGTAAAACAACATAAAACGACAAAATTTTTTTTATTCGTTTTTATTAATATTGCTTTTTTTGAACGATTTTTAGCGATCTAAATGCTTGAAAAAGCTTATTTTAAACAAAACAGCACGTTTGAGCTTTTTAAACTGCGTTTAACGCGGGAAAAAAAACATAAAACGACGAAATTTTTTTTTATTCGTTTTTTTTAATTTGCCTTTTTTAAAAGATTTCAACGTCTAAAAAGCTTGAAAATCTTATTTTAGCAAAAAAGCCCTTTTTAGCTTTTTTCTGCGTTTTTTAAAAAGTAAAAAAAACATAAAACGGCGAATTTTTTTTATTCGTTTTTTTAAATTGCTTTTATTTGAAGATTTCAACAAACTAAAATGCTTGAAAATCCCATTTTAGCAAAAAAGCACGTTTTGAGCCAAAAATGCGTTTTTTGGGGGTAAAAAAGCATAAAAACGACGGGAAAAATTTTTTTATTCGTTTTTTTAAATTGCTTTTATTTGAACGATTTTAAAGATCAAAAAGCTTGAAAATGCTTATTTTAGCAAAACAGCACGTTTTTAGGGTTTATTCTGCGTTTTAACGCGAAAAAACATAAAAAAGACGAAATTTTTTTTTCTTTTTTTTAATAGCCCTATTTGAACGATTTTAACGATCTAAAAAAGCTTTTAAAAAACTTTTTTAGCAAAACGGGACGTTTTTTAGCTTTATTCTGCGTTTTTCGGTAAAACAACATAAAAACGACGAAATTTTTATTATTCGTTTTTTTTTAAATTTCTTCTTTTGAACGATTTCCCCGTCTAAAATGCTTGAAAATCTTATTTTTGAAAACAGCACGTTTTGAGCTTTAATTTTGCGTTTTTTAAAAGGTAAAACAGCATAAAAACGACGAATTTTTTATTCGTTTTTTTTTTTAATATTGCTTTTATTTGAACGATTTCAACGATCTAAAAAGCTTGAAAATGCTTTTTTAGCAAAACAGCCGTTTTGAACAATCTGCGTTTTAACGCTAAAACAGCATAAAACGCCGAATTTTTTTTATTCGTTTTTTTTTTTAATATTGCTTTTATTTGAACGATTTCAACGATCTAAAATGCTTGAAAGTACTTTATTTTATGAAACAGCACGTTTGACTTTGATACTGCGTTTAACGCGTAAAGGCAGCGCAAATACGACGAATTTTTTATTATTTGTTTTATTAATATTGCTTCTATTTAGCGAACGATTTCAACGATCCTAAAATGCTTGAAAATGCTTATTTAGCAAAACAGCACGTTTTGAAGGAGCTTTAATCTGCGCGTTTTAACGCGTAAAACAGCTAAAACGACAGAATTTTTTATTATTCGTTTTTTATTAATATTGCGTATATTTGAACGGTTTCCAGCGGTGATAAAATGCTTAGCGAAAATGCTTTTTTAGCAGCAAAGCAGCACGTTTTGAGGCTTATTCTGCCCGTTTTAACGCGTAAAACAGCATAAAAACGACAGAAATTTTTTGATATTCGTTTTTATTTTTGTTAGCGTCTATTTGAACGTTTCAACGTCTAAAATGCTTGAAAATGCTTATTTTAGCAGCAAAACAGCACGTTTTGAGCTTTAATTTGCGTTTAACGCGTAAAACAACATAAAACGACAGATTTTTTTATTATTCGTTTTTTATTAATATTGCTTTTATTTGAACAGTTTCAACGATCTAAAATGCTTGAAAATGCTTATTTTAGCAAAACGGCACGTTTTGAAGGCTTTAATCTGCCGTTTTTAACGCGTAAAACAGCATAAAACGACGAAATTTTTATTATTCGTTTTTATTATTATGCGCGTATATTTGAACGATTTCCAGCGATCTAAAATGGCGAAAATGCTTATTTTAGCAAAACAGCACGTTTTGAGCTTTATTCTGCGTTTTTAACGCGTAAAAACAGCATAAAACGACGAAATTTTTATTATTATTCGTTTTTATTTTTATTGCGTCCTATTTGAACGATTTCAACGATCTAAAATGCTTGAAAATGCTTATTTTTGTAAAACAGCGTTTTGAGCCTTAATCTGCGTTTTAACGCGTAAAACAGCATAAAACGACGAATTTTTATTATTCGTTTTTATTATGTGCTTTTATTTGAACGATTTCAACGATCTAAAATAGCGAAAATGCTTATTTTAGCAAAACAGCACGTTTTGAGCTTTAATCTGCGTTTTAACGCGTAAAACATCATAAAACGACGAAATTTTTTTTATTATTCGTTTTTATTAATATTGCGCGTCTATTTGAACGATTTCAGCGATAAAAATGCTTGAAAATGCTTATTTTAGCAAAACAGCGCGTTTTGAGCTTTAATCTGCGTTTTAACGCGTAAAACAGCATAAAACGACGAATTTTTATTATTCGTTTTATTAATATTGCTTTTATTTGAACGAGTTCAACGATCTAAAATGCTTGAAAATGCTTATTTAGCAAAACAGCGCGTTTTGAGCTTTAATCTGCGTTTTTAACGCGTAAACAGCATAAAACGACGAATTTTTTATTATTCGTTTTTATTAATATTGCTTCTATTTAAACGATTTCAACGATCTAAAATGCTTGAAAATGCTTATTTTAGCAAAACAGCGCGTTTGAGCTTTAATCAGCGTTTTAACGCGTAAAACTATCCCATAAAACGACGAAATTTTATTATTCGTTTTTTATTATTAATATTGCGTCTATTTGAACGATTTCAACGATCTAAAATGCTTGAAAATGCTTATTTTAGCAAAACAGCACGTTTTGAGCTTTTAATCTGCGATTTTAACGCGTAAAACAACATAAAACGACAGATTTTTATTATTCTTTTTATTAATATTGCTTTTATTTGAACGATTTCAACGATCTAAAATGCTTGAAAATGCTTATTTTAGCAAAACAGCACGTTTTGAGCTTTTAATCTGCGTTTTAACGCGTAAAACAACATAAAAACGACGAATTTTTATTATTCGTTTTATTAATATTGCTTCTATTTAAAACGATTTCAACGATCTAAAATGCTTGAAAATGCTTATTTTAGCAAAACAGCACGTTTTGAGCTTTAATCTTCGTTTTAACGCGCAAAAGAAACAACATAAAAACGACAAAATTTTTATTATTCGTTTTTTATTAATGTTAACTATTTGAACGATTTCAACGATCTAAAATGCTTGAAAATGCTTATTTTAGCAAAACAGCACGTTTGAGGCTTTAATGCTGCGTTTTAGCGCACGTAACACAGCATAAAACGACGAATTTTTATTATTCGTTTTTATTAATATTGCGTCTACCCCGAACGATTCAACGATCTAAAATGCTTGAAAATGCTTATTTTAGCAAAACAGCACGTTTGAGCTTTAATCAGCGTTTTTAACGCGTAAAACAACATAAAACGACGAAAATTTTTATTATTCGTTTTATTAATATGCCGTATATTTGAACGATTTCAACCATCTAAAATGCTTGAAAATGCTTATTTTTAGCAGCAAAACGGCGTTTGAGCTTTAATCTGCGTTTTAACGCGTAAAACAGCATAAAACGACGAATTTTTATTATTCGTTTTTTTATTAATATTGCGTATATTTGAACGATTTCAGCGATCTAAAATGCTTGAAAATGCTTATTTAGCAAAACAGCGCGTTTGAGCTTAATCTGCGTTTTTAACGCGTAAAACAGCACAAAAACGACAGAAATTTTTATTATTCGTTTTTATTAATATTGCACGTATATTTAAACGGTTCAACGATCTAAAATGCTTGGTATATTTTAGCAAAACAGCACGTTTTTAAGGCTTTATTCGGCGTTTTAACGCGTAAAACAGCATAAAACGACGAAGGAAATTTTTATTATTCGTTTTATTTTTATTGCGTCTATTTGAACGATTTCAACGATCTAAAATGCTTGAAAATGCTTATTTAGCAAAACAGCACGTTTTGAGCAGCAATCACTGCGTTCTAACAATTCGTTTGTATATTGCTTTTATTTGAACGATTTCAACGATCTAAAATGCTTGAAAATGCTTATTTTAGCAAAACAGCACGTTTTGAGCATTAATCTGCGTTTAACGCGTAAACAGCATAAAAACGACAAAATTTTTTATTATTCGTTTTTTATTAATATTGCGTCTATTTGAACGATTTCAGCGAACTAAAATGCTTGAGAATGCTTATTTTAGCAAAACAGCGTTTGAGAGCTTTTAATCAGCGTTTTTAACGCGTAAAACAGCATAAAAACGGCAAATTTTTATTATTCGTTTTTTTTTTTATTAATATTGCACGTCTATTTAATGAACGGTTTCAACGATCTAAAATGCTTGAAAATGCTTATTTTAGCAGCAAAACAGCACGTTTTGAGCTTTTAATCTGCGTTTTAACGCGTAGAACAACATAAAACGACGAATTTTTTATTATTCGTTTTTTATTAATATTGCTTCTATTTGAACGATTTCCAGCGATCTAAAATGCTTGAAAATGCTTGTTTTAGCAAAACAGCACGTTTTAGCTTTAATCTGCGTTTTAACGCGTAAAACAGCAGAAACGACGAGTACGGTAGTATTCGTTTTTTTATTAATATTGCGTATATTTGAACGATTTCCAGCGATCTAAAATGCTTGAAAATGCTTATTTTAGCAAAACAGCACGTTTTTGAGCTTTATTCTGCGTTTTAACGCGTAAACAGCATAAAACGACGAAATTTTATTATTCGTTTTTATTTTTGGCCGTCTATTTGAACGATTTCAGCTGATCTAAAATGCTTGAAAATGCTTATTTTACCTTAAACAGCGCGTTTTGAGCTTTTAATCTGCCCGTTTTAACGCGTAAAACATATAAAACGACGATTTTTTTTATTATTCGTTTTTATTAATATTGCTTTTATTTGGAACGATTTCAAAACGATCTAAAATGCTTGAAAATGCTTATTTTTATAGAAACGGCACGTTTTGAGCTTTAATCTGCGTTTTAACGCGTAAAACAGCGTAAAAACGACGACATTTTTATTATTTGTTTTATTAATGTGCGTCTATTTGAACGATTTCAACGATCTAAAATGCTTGAAAATGCTTATTTTAGCAAAACAGCACGTTTTGAGCTTTAATCAGCGTTTTAACGCGTAAAACAGCATAAAACGACGAAATTTTTATTATTCGTTTTTATTAATATTGCGTCTATTTGAACGATTTCAACGATCTAAATGCTTGAAAATGCCTATTTTAGCAAAACAGCGCGTTTTGAGCTTTTAATCTGCGTTTTTAACGCGTAAAAACCAGCATAAAAACGACGAATTTACGTATTCGTTTTTTATTAATATTGCTTCTATTTGAACGATTTCAGCGATCTAAAATGTGAAAATGCTTATTTTGCAAAACAGCACGTTTTGAGCTTTAATCACCGCGTTTTTAACGCGTAAAACAGCTTATAAAAACGACGGGAATTTTTTATTATTCGTTTTTTGCGTAATGTACGTATATTTGAACGATTTCCAGCGATCTAAAATGCTTGAAAATGCATGTTTTAGCAAAACAGCAGCACGTTTTGAGCTTTTAATTTGCGTTTTTAACGCGTAAAACAGCTTATAAAACGGCAATTTTTGTTATTCGTTTTTATTAATATTGCTTTTATTTGAACGATTTCAACGATCTAAAATGCCCGAAAATGCTTATTTTAGCAAAACAGCGTTTGAGCTTTTAATCTGCGTTTAAACGCGTAAAACAGCATAAAAAAAGACAAAATTTTTTTTATTCGTTTTTTTTTAATATTTTCTTCTATTTGGGAAAGATTTCAACGATCTAAAATGCTTGAAAATGCTTTTTTTTAGCAAAACAGCACGTTTTGAGTTTTTTAAACTGCGTTTTTAAAGCGTAAAACAGCATAAAAAACAGAAATTTTTTTTATTCGTTTTTTTTAATTTGCGTCTATTTTGAACGATTTCCCAAAGATCTAAAAATGCTTGAAAAAAGCTTATTTTAGCAAAACAGCCCCGTTTTTTAGCTTTAATCAGCGTTTTAACGCGTAAAAAAGCATAAAAAAAGACGGGAAAATTTTTTTTAAATTTTGGGTTTTTTTTAATTTGCCCCATTTGAACGATTTCAACCCATCTAAAAAAGCTTGAAAATGCTTATTTTAGCAAAACAACGTTTTTAGCTTTAATCTGCGTTTTAACGCGTAAAAAAGATAAAACGGCGAATTTTTTATTTCGTTTTTTTTAATATTTTCTTCTATTTGAACGATTTCAACGGGTCTTTAAAAAGCTTGAAAATGCTTATTTTAGCAAAACAGCCGTTTTTTAGTTTTAATCTGCGTTTTAACCCCGTAAAAAAAGCATAAAAACGACGAAATTTTTATTATTCCCTTTTTTTTTAATATTTGCCTATTTGAACGATTTTAAACGATCTTTAAAAAGCTTGAAAATGCTTATTTTAGCAAAACAGCACGTTTTGAGCTTTTTAAACTGCGTTTTAACGCGTAAAACAACATAAAAACGACGAATTTTATTATTCGTTTTTTATTAATATCGCTTCTATTTGAACGATTTCAACGAACTGAAATGCTTGAAAATGTTATTTTAGCAAAACAGCCGTTTTTTAGTTTTTAAACTGCGTTTTTTAAAGCGTAAAAAAGCATAAAAAAGACGAATTTTTATTATTCGTTTTTATTTAAAATTTTCATCTATTTTTAACGATTTCAACGGGTCTAAAATGTTTAAAATGCTTTTTTTAAAACAAAAAAAGCACGTTTTGAGTTTAACCCCCGTTTTAAACGCGTAAAAAAGCAAAACGACGAATTTTTTTTTATTCGTTTTTTTTAACATTGCTTCTATTTGAACGGTTTCAACGATCCAAAATGCTTAAAAAAGCTTATTTTCAAAAGGCCGCGTTTTGAGCTTT
>NW_027048757.1:0-7914 GCF_025399875.1 Dalotia coriaria
GTTTAATTTTAAAAAAGCTAAAAGGAAAAATTTTTTTTTTTTTGTTTTTTTTTTTTCCTTTTAACAAAGCGACTAAATTAAAATTTTTTTAGAAAACACGTTTTGGGGCTTTAATCTGCGTTTAACGCTTAAACAGCATAAAACGACGGGTATTTATTATTCGTTTTTATTAATATGCTTCTATTTGAACGATTTCAATGATCTAAATGCGAAAATGCTTATTTTTAGCAAAACAGCACGTTTTGAGCTTTAATCTGCGTTTTAACGCGTAAAACAAGAAAAACGAGCAGGAATTTTATTTTCGTTTTATTAATATTGCGTCTATTTGAACGTTTCATCGATCTAAAATGCTTGAAAATGCTTATTTTAGCAAAACAGCACGTTTTGAGCTTTATTCTGCGTTTTAACGCGTAAAACAGCATAAAACGACGAAATTTTGTTATTCGTTTTTTATTTTTATTTTATTGCGTCTATTAGAACGATTTCAACGATCGAAAATGCTTGAAAATGCTTATTTTAACAAAACAGCACGTTTTGAACTTTAATCTGCGTTTTAACGCGTAAAACAGCATAAAACGACGAATTTTTATTATTCGTTTTTATTAATATTGCTTCTATTTGAACGATTTCAACGATCTAAAATTCTTGAAAATGCTTATTTTAGCAAAACAGCACGTTTTGAGCTTTAATCTGCGTTTTAACGCGTAAAACAGCATAAAACGACGAAATTTTTATTATTCGTTTTTATTAATATTGCGTCTTTTGAACGATTTCCCAAAGATCAAATGCTTGAAAATGCTTATTTTAGCAAAACAGCACGTTTGAGCTTTTAATCTGCGTTTTAACGCGTAAAACACATAAAACGACGAATTTTTTATTATTAGTTTTTTATTAATATTGCTTCTATTTGAACTATTTCAACGATCAAAATGCTTGAAAATGCTTATTTTAGCAAAACAGCACGTTTGAGCTTTTATTCTGCGTTTTAACGCGTAAAACAGCATAAAAACGACGAATTTATTATTCGTTTTTTTTTTTTGCGTCTATTTGAACGATTTCAACGATCTAAAATGCTTGAAAATGCATATTTTAGCAAAACAGCACGTTTGAGCTTTATTCTGCGTTTAACGCGTAAAACAGCATAAAAGGACGAAATTTTTATATTCGTTTTTATTTTTATTGCGTCTATTTGAACGATTTCAACGATCTAAAATGCTTGAAAATGTTATTTTAGCCAAAACAGCACGTTTTGAGCTTTTAATCTGCGTTTTAACGCGTAAAACAGCATAAAACGACGAATTTTTATTATTCGTTTTTATTAATATTGCTTCTATTTGAACGATTTCAACGATCTAAAATGCTTGAAAATGCTTATTTTAGAAAACGCCACGTTTGAGCTTTAATCTGCGTTTTAAGCTAAACACATAAAAACGACGATTTTATTATTCGTTTTTTTAATATTGCGTCTATTTGAACGATTTCAACGATCTAAAATGCTTCAAAATGCTTATTTTTAGCAAAACAGCCGTTTTTAGCTTTAATCTGCGTTTTAAGCGTAAAACAACATAAAACGACGATTTATTATTCGTTTTTATTAATATTCTTCTATTTGAACGATTTCAACTATCTAAAATGCTTGAAAATGCTTATTTTGCAAAAACAGCACGTTTGAGCTTTAATCTGCGTTTTAACGCGTAAACAGCATAAAACACGACAATTTTATTATTCGTTTTTATTAATATTGCGTCTATTTGAACGATTTCAACGATCTAAAATGCTTGAGAAATGCTTATTTTAGCAAAACAGGACGTTTTGAGCTTTAATCTGCGTTTTAACGCGTAAAACAGCATAAAACGACGAATTTTTTATTATTCGTTTTTATTAATATTGCTTCTATTTGAACGATTTCCACGATCTAAAATGCTTGAAAATGCTTATTTTAGCAAAACAGCACGTTTGAGCTTTAATCTGCGTTTTAACGCGTAAAACAGCATAAAACGACGAATTTTTTATTATTCGTTTTTATTAAAATTACGTCTATTTGAACGATTTCAACGATCTAAAATGCTTGAAAATGCTTATTTTACAGCAAAACGGACGTTTTGAGCTTTAATCTGCGTTTTAACGCGTAAACACATAAAACGACGAATTATTATTCGTTTTTTATTAATATTTGCGTCTATTTAAACGATTTCAACGATCTAAAATGCTTGAAAATGCTTATTTAGCAAACAGGACGTTTTGAGCTTTAATCTGCGTTTAACGCGTAAAACAGCATAAAACGCGAATTTTTATTATTCGTTTTTTTAGTAATATTGCTTCTATTTGAAGCGATTTCACGATCTAAAATGCTTGAAAATCTTATTTTAGCAAAACAGCACGTTTTGAGCTTTTTTAATCTGCGTTTTAAACGCGTAAAACAGCATAAAACGACAATTTTTTATTATTCGTTTTTTATTAATATTGCGTCTATTTGAACGATTTCAATGAGTAAATGCTTGAAAATCTTTTAGCAAAACAGCACGTTTTTGAGCTTTTAATCTGCGTTTTAACGCGTAAAACGCATAAAACGACGAATTTTTATTATTCGTTTTTATTAATATTGCTTCTATTTGAACGATTTCAACGATCTAAAATGCTTGAAAATGCTTATTTTAAAACAGCACGTTTTGAGCTTATTCTGCGTTTTAAGCGTAAAACGCATAAAACGACGGAATGTTATTATTCGTTTTTTATTAATTTGCTCTATTTGAACGATTTCACGATCTAAAATGCTTGAAAATGCTTATTTTTAGCAAAACAGCACGTTTTGAGCTTAATCTGCGTATTAACGCGTAAAACAGCATAAAATGACGGAATTTTTATTATTCGTTTTTATTAATATTGCTTCTATTTAACGTTCACCGATCTAAAATGCTTGAAAATGCTTATTTTAGCAAAACAGCACGTTTTGAGCTTTAATCTGCGTTTTAACGCGTAAAACAGCATAAAACGACAGAATTTTTATTATTCGTTTTTATTAATATGCTTCTATTGAACGATTTCAACGATCTAAATGCTTGAAAATGCTTATTTTAGCATAAACAGACGTTTTGAGCTTTAATCTGCGTTTTAACGCGTAAAACAGCATAAAACGACGAATTTTTTAGTTATTCGTTTTTATTAATTGCGTCTATCTGAACGATTTCAGCGATCTAAAATCTTGAAAATGCTTGTTTACGCAAAACAGAACGTTTTGAGCTTTAATCTGCGTTTTAACGCGTAAAACAGCATAAAACGACAATTTTATTATTCGTTTTTTTTAATATTGCTTATTTGAACGATTTCAACGATCTAAAATGCTTGAAAATGCTTATTTTAGCGAAAACAGCACGTTTGAGCTTTATTCTGCGTTTTTAAAGCGTAAAACAACATAAAACGACGAAATTTTATTATTCGTTTTTTTATTAAATTGCGTATATTTGAACGATTTCAACGATCTAAAATGCTTGAAAATGCTTATTTTAGCAAAACAGCACGTTTTTAGGGTTTAATCTGCGTTTTAGCGCGTAAAACAGCAGAAAAACGACGAAATTTTATTTTTTCGTTTTTTATTAATATTGCGTCTATTTGAACGATTTCATCGATCTAAAATGCTTGAAAATGCTTATTTTAGCAAAACAGCACGTTTTGAGCTTTATTCTGCGTTTAACGCGTAAAACAAAATAAAACGACGAAATTTTTATTATTCGTTTTTTTTTTTTATTGCGTCTAATGACGATTTCAACGATCGAAAATGCTTGAAAATGCTTATTTTAACAAAACAACCTTTTTTGGGGTTTTTTTCGTTTTTGGAAAACAACATAAAAAAGACGGGGAAATTTTTTTTATTCGTTTTTTTTTTTTTTTATTGCGTCTTTTGAAAGTTTCCCTCTTTTTGGGTACCCAAATTTTTGCAAACAGCACGTTTTTTTCTTTTATTCTGCGTTTTAACGCCCCTAAAACAACAAAAAGGACGAAATTTTTTTTATTCGTTTTTTTTTTTTTATTGCGTCTATTTGAACGTTTTTTAACGATCTAAAATGCTTGAAAATGCTTATTTTTTAAAAAAAAGCACGTTTTTTAGCTTTAATCTGCGTTTTTCGCGTAAAACAACATAAAAAACGGGAATTTTTTTTTATTCGTTTTTTTTTTAATATTGCTTCTATTTTAACGATTTCAACGATCAAAATGCTTGAAAAAAACTTATTTTTTGCAAAACACCACGTTTTGAGCTTTAATCTGCGTTTTGGGGTAAAACAGCATAAAAACGGAAATTTTTTTTATTCGTTTTTTTTTTAATAATTTCGTCTATTTGAACGATTTCAACGTCCAAAAAGCTTCAAAATGCTTATTTTAGCAAAACAGCCCTTTTGGAATCTGCGTTTTTAAAGCCAAACAACATAAAAAAGACGGGTTTTTTTTTTTTCGTTTTTTTTTTAATATTTCTTTATTTGGAAAGTTTCCCAAATATCTAAAATGCTTGAAAATCTTATTTTAGAAAAAAACACGTTTTTAGCTTTATTCTGCGTTTTAACGCGTAAAACAAAAAACGACGAAATTTTTTTTATTCGTTTTTTTTTTAATATTGCGTCTATTTGAACGATTTCAACGATCTAAAAAAGCTTGAAAATGCTTTTTTTTAGCAAAACAGCACGTTTGAGGCTTTTTAAACTGCGTTTTAACGCGTAAAACAACATAAAAAGACAATTTTTTTTTTATTCGTTTTTTAATTTTTTGCTTCTATTTGAACGATTTCAACGGTCCAAAAAGCTTGGGAAAAAGCATTTTGGGAAAACGGGACGTTTTGAGTTTTTAAACTGCGTTTTAAGGGAAAAAAACATAAAAACGACGGGGTTTTTTTTGTTTTTTTTTTAATTTTTTGCGTCTATTTGAACGATTTCCAGCGATCTAAAATGCTTGAAAATGCTTTTTTTCAAAACAATTTTGGTTTTTTCTGCGTTTTTTAACCCCGTAAAACAGCATAAAAAAGACGAAATTTTTTTTATTCGTTTTTTATTAATATTTAGCTTCTTTTGAACGATTTCAACGATCTAAAATGCTTGAAAATGCTTATTTTTTGCAAAACAGCCCTTTTTGGAAAAACTGCGAACGCAAAAAGGCCCTAAAAAAGACGAATTTTTTATTATTCGTTTTTATTAAAAATTTCGTCTATTTGAAAGATTTCAACGATCTAAAAAGCTTGAAAATGCTTATTTTTTGCAAAACAGCACGTTTTTTAGCTTTAATCTGCGTATTAACGCGTAAAACAGCATAAAATGACAAATTTTAAATTTTTCGTTTTTTTTTAATATTTGGGTTTTTTTCATTTCAACGATCTAAAATGCTTGAAAAAAACTTTTTTTTAGCAAAACGCACGATTTGAGCTTTAATCCCCCCCTTTTAACGCGTAAAACAGCATAAAAAAGACGAAAATTTTTTTTATTCCCTTTTTATTAATATTTGCTTCTATTTGAACGGTTTGCAACAAAAGCTTGAAAATGCTTATTTTAGCAAAACGGCCCTTTTGAATTTTTAAACTGCGTTTTTAAAGCGTAAAACAGCATAAAAAAGACGAAATTTTTTTTTTTTCCCTTTTTTTTTAATATTGCGCTATTTGAACGTTTCCGGTTTAAAAAGCTTGAAAATGCTTTTTTTGAAAACAGGACGTTTTGAACTTTTTAAACGCGTTTTAACGGGGAAAACAAAAATTTTTTTAAAAAAATTTTTTTTTCCCATTTTGAACGATTTTTCCCCGATCAAAAAGCTTGAAAATGCTTTTTTTTGGGGAAAAAAACAGGGGGTTTTAAACTGCGTTTGCGTAAAACCGCCTTTCCGGGAATTTTTTTTTATTCGTTTTTTTTTAATATTGCGTCTATTTGAACGATTTCAACGATCTAAAATGCTTGAAAATCTTATTTTAGCAAAAAAAAGGGGCGTTTTTAGCTTTTAATCTGCGTTTTAACGCGTAAAACAGCATAAAAAAGAAATTTTTTTTATTCGTTTTTTTTTTTAATATTGCGTCTATTTAAAACGATTTCAACGATCTAAAATGCGTCTTTTTTGGCAAAAAAGGGGCGTTTTTAGCTTTTCTGCGTTTTTAAGCGGCGCTTTTAAAAAAGGCAATTTTTTTTTTTTCCCTTTTTTTTGTAATATTGCCCATTTGAAAAAGATTTCCCCGATCTAAAATGCTTGAAAATGCTTATTTTGAAAAAAAGCACGTTTTGAGCTTTAATCTCGTTTTAACCCTAAAACAACATAAAACGGCAATTTTTTATTATTTTGTTTTTTTTAATTGCATCTATTTGAACGATTTCAATGATGTAAAAAGCTTAAAATCTTTTTTAAAAAAAACGTTTTGGGCCTTTTTGCCTTTTGGGAAAAAATAAAAAACAAATTTTTTTTTATTGTTTTTATTAAAATTTTTTTCCTTTTTAACGATTTCAACGTCAAAAATGCTTGGAAAAAAACTTATTTTGGCGACGGCTTTTAACTGCGTTTTAACGCGTAAAACAACATAAAACGACGAAATTTTTTTTTACCCTTTTTTTTTAATATTTGCGTCTTTTGAACAATTTTAACACTAAAAGGGGGAAAACTTTTTTGTAAAAAGGCCCTTTTTGGAAACCAATCTGCGGTTTTGGGGTAAAACAGCATAAAAAGCGGAATTTTTTTATTTTTCGTTTTTATTAAATTGCTTCTATTTAAACGATTTCACCGATCTAAAATGTTTAAAATGCTTATTTTAGCAAAAAAGCACGTTTTGAGCAACTGCGTTTGGCGGAAAAAAAAAACGACGAAATTTTTATTATTCGTTTTTATTAATATTTGCCTATTTGGGCGATTTCAACGATCTAAAATGCTTTTAAAAGTTTTTTTAGCAAAACAGCACGTTTGAGCTTTTCGCCCTTTTAACGCGTAAAAACATAAAACGGCCAATTTTTATTATTCGTTTTTTTTTAAAATTTTCGTCTTCGAAAGATTTCCGGGGGTCAAAATACTTGAAAATGCTTTTTTTTAAAACAGAACGTTTGAGCTTTTTAAACTGCGTTTTTTAACCCTAAAACAAAATAAAAACGGGCGAAATTTTTTTTTTATTCGTTTTTATTAATATTGCCCATTTGAACGATTTCAACGATCTAAAATGCTTTTAAAATGCTTATTTTGAAAACAGCACGTTTTTAAAACTTTATTCTGCGTTTTAACCCTAAACAGCATAAAACGACAAAATTTTTTTATTCGTTTTTTTTTTAATTTGCGTATATTTTTGAACGGTTTCCGTTAAAAAGGGGAAAATGTTTTTTTGAAAAAAGGCCCTTTTGGAAACAATCTGCGTTTTTTAAAGCGTAAAACAACATAAAACGACCCGATTTTTATTATTCGTTTTTATTTAAAATTGCCCTCTATTTGAACGGTTTCAACGATCTAAAATCTTGAAAATGTTTTTTTAAAAACAGCACGTTTTGAACTTTTGCGTTTTAACGGTAAAAAAACATAAAAAAGGCAATTTTTTATTATTCGTTTTTTTTAATTTGCTTTTTGAACGGGTTTCAACATCTAAAAGCGAAAATGCTTATTTTTTGGAAAACAGCACGTTTGAACTTTTTAAACTGCGTTTTAACGCGTAAAACAACATAAAAAAGGCAAATTTTTATTATTCGTTTTTTTATTTGGGCCAAAATTTTAACGATAGCAACGATCAAAAACTTGAAAATGCATTTTAAACAAAACAACATTTTTAGCTTTAATCTCGTTTTTAACCCTTTAAAAAAGCATAAAACGACGAAAATTTTTTTTATTCGTTTTTTTTTTAATTTCTTCCCATTTGAACGATTTCAAAGATCTAAAATGCTTGAAAATCTTATTTTAGCAAAAACCGTTTTTAGCTTTTTTTCG
>NW_027048758.1:0-7905 GCF_025399875.1 Dalotia coriaria
TTGAAAAATTTAAGATTTTAAAAAAATGCTTAAAATGCTTTTTTAAACAAAAAAGCAGGGGTTTTTTTTCGTTTTAAAGCAAAAACGAACGACAAATTTTTTAAAACTTTTTTTAAAGCCTTTTGATTTAACGTTTGGAAAATTATTTACAAAAAATTTTTTTTTTTTAATTGGGTTTTTAAAGGTAAAAAAGATAAAAAGCGAAATTTTTTTTTTTTTTAAAAGCCTTTTTTTAAGTTTCAACGTTAAGCTAAAAGCTTATTTAGCAAAACAGCACGTTTTTGAGTTTATCCGTTTTAAGTAAACAGCATAAAACGACAAAATCTTAATTCATTTTTATTAAATGCTCGATTTGAACGCTTTCAACGATCTTAAACGCGTAAAATGATTATTTAAAAACACAAGTTTTGAGCTTTTTAAATTCGTTTTAACGCGTAATTAACATTTAAACGACAAAATGTTTTTAAATGTTTTTATTAATAATCGCTTCTATTTGAAGATTTCAACTGATCTTTAAACGCGTTAAAAGCTTATTTTGCAAAACAGCATTTTTGTTTTTTCATTAATAACGCTGTAAAACAGCATTAAACGACGAAATTTTATTATTGATTATTTTAGCAAACAAACGTTTCATAACGTTTTAAGCTAAATTGTAAAACGACGAAATTTTAGCTTCGTTTTTTAATAGCTTAAATGCATTTCACGATCTAAACTTGAAATCTTATTTTGCAAGCACTTTTGAACTTAAATCTGGTTTAACGGTAATTAGCAAAACGCGTTTCTTTAATTCGTTTTTAATGTAAAACATTTAAACGACAATTTTATTATTGTTATTATTTAGCTTCATTGAACGATTTCAACGACTTAAATCTGGTTTAGTTAAACAAAACAAAACGTTGAGAATTTTAATCTGCGTTTTTTTTTATCGCGTAATTCACATTAAACGACGAATTTTTATTATTGTTTTTTTAAAATGCTCTATTTTGAAGATTTAATGCGATCTAAAGCTGAAACAGCTTATTTAAAACGCACGTTTTGAGTTTTTAATCTGCGTTTTTAAGTTAAACAGCATTAAAACGACGAAATTTTATTATTCGCTTTTTTGAAATGCGTCTATTTGAAGTTTAAATCTTGCGTTTAAGATTAAAATTAGCAAAACAGCGTTTTGATTCATCTGTTTTTAACGCGTAAAAGCATTAACGATCAAAATTTTATTATTCGTTTTTAGCAAATGCTACTATTTGAGATTTAATCTGATCTTTAATGCTGAAAATGATTATTTTAGAAAACAGCACGTTTTGATTTTCTTTTAATCTGTTTAACGCGTAAAGCAACATTAACGACAAATTTAAAATTTTTTTTTAATAGAAACGTCATTTGAAAATTTTTCAACGCTAAAACAGCATAAAATGATTATTTTAGCAAAACAGCACGTTTTGAGCTTTAATCTGCGTTTTAACGCGTAAAACAGCATAAAACGACGAAATTTTATTATTCGTTTTTATTAATATTGCGTCTATTTGAACAATTTCAACGATCTAAAAATGCTTGAAAATGATTATTTTAGCAAAACAGCACGTTTGAGCTTTAATCTGCGTTTTAACGCGCGTAAAACAGCATAAAACGACGAATTTTTATTATTCGTTTTTTATTAATATTAAGCTTCTGTATTTGGAATGATTTCAACGTATCTAAAAATGCTGAAAATGCTTATTTAGCAAAACAGCGTTTGAGCTTTAATCTGCGTTTAACGCGTAAACAGCATAAAAACGACGAATTTTTATTATTCGTTTTTATTAATATTGCGGCCCATTATTTGAATGATTTCAACGATCTGTAAATGCTTCTGAAAATGCTTATATTTTGTAGCAAAACCGCACGATTTGAGTTTTAATCTGCGTTTTAACGCGTAAAACAGCATAAAAACGACGAAATTTTATTGCCCGTTTTATTAATATTATGCGTCTATTTGAACGATTTCAACGATCTAAAATGCTTGAAAATGCTTATTTTAGCAAAACAGTATCGTTTTGAGCTTTAATATGCGTTTTAACGCGTAAAACAGCATAAAAAACGACGAATTTTTATTATTCGTTTTTATTACGTTTATATTTGAACGATTTCAACGATCTAAAATGCTTGAAAATGCCTTATCAAAACAGCACGTTTTGAGTTTTAATCTGCGTTTAACGCGTAAAACAGTATAAAAAACGACGAAATTTTTATTATTCGTTTTTTATTAATATTGCTTCTATTTGAACGATTTCAACGATCTAAAAAATGCTTCAAAATGCTTATTTTAGCAAAAACAGCACGTTTTGAGCTTTAATCTGCGTTTTAACGCGTAAACAGCATAAAAAACGACGAAATTTTTATTATTCGTTTTTATTAATATTGCGTCTATTTGAACAATTTCAACATCTAAAATGCTGAAAATGATTATTTTAGCAAAAACAACACGTTTTGAGCTTAATCTGCGTTTTAACGCGCGTAAAACAGCATAAAAAACGACGAATTTTTATTATTCGTTTTTTTATTAATATTAGTTTTATTTCCAAACGATTTCAACGATCTAAAATGCTTGAAAATGCTTATTTTAAAGCAAAACAGCACGTTTTGAGCTTTAATCTGCGTTTTAACGCGTAAACAGCATGTAAAACGACGAATTTTTATTATTCGTTTTATTAATATTGCGCCTATTTGAACGATTTCAACGATCTAAAATGCTTGAAAATGCTTATTTTAGCAAAACCGCACGATTTTGAGTTTTAATCTGCGTTTTAACGCGTAAAACAGCATAAAACGACGAAATTTTTATTATTCGTTTTTTATTAATATTGGTGTCTATTTGAACGATTTTCAACGATCTAAAATGCTTCAAAATGATTATTTTGTAGCAAAACAGCAATGTTTTGAGCTTTTAATCTGCGGTTTAACGCGTAAAACAGCATAAAAACGACGAATTTTTATTACTCGTTTAATAATATTGCTCTATTTGAACGATTTCTCAACGATCTAAAATGCTTCTCAAAATGCTTTATTTTGAAGCAAAACAGCACGTTTGAGCTTTAATCTGCGTTTTAACGCGTAGTAAAACAGCATAAAAACGACGAAATTTTTATTATTCGTTTTATTAATATTGCGTCTATTTGAAATAATTTCAACGACGATCTAAAATGTGCTTTGAAAATGATTATTTTGTAGCAAAAAACAACACGTTTTGAGTTTAATCTGCGTTTTAACGCGTAAAACAAAGCATAAAACGACGAATTTTTATTATTCGTTTTTATTAATATTATTGCTTATATTTGAACGATTTCAACGATTCAAAATGCTGAAAATGCCTATATTTTAGCAAAACAGCACGTTTTGAGTTTTAATCTGCGTTTTAGCGTAAAACAGTATAAAAACGACGAAATTTTTATTATTCGTTTTTATTAATAATATTGCTTCTATTTGAACGATTTCAACGATCTAAAATGCTTCAAAATGCTTATTTTAGCAAAATGGCACGATTTGAGTTTTTAAACTGCGTTTTAACGCGAAAAAAGCATAAAAAAAGACAAATTTTTTTTTATTCGTTTTATTAATATTGCGTCTATTTTGAACGATTTCAACGATCTAAAATGCTTCAAAATGATTATTTTAGCAAAACAGCACGTTTTTTAGCTTTAATCTGCGGGTTTTCGCGTAAAAAAGCATAAAAACACGAATTTTTATTATTCGTTTTATTAATATTGCTTCTATTTGAACGATTTCAACGATCTAAAATGCTTTAAAATTTATTTTAGCAAAACAGCACGTTTTGAGCTTTAATCTGCGTTTTAACGCGTAAAACAGCATAAAAAAAGACAATTTTTTTTTATTCGTTTTTTTTAATATTTTCTATTTGCATTTCAACGATCTAAAATGCTTCAAAATGCTTTTTTTGCAAAACAGCACGTTTTGAGCTTTAATCTGCGTTTTTGGGAAAAAAAGCAAAAAACGACGAAATTTTTTATTATTCGTTTTTATTAATATTGGTCTATTTGAACAATTTCAACGATCTAAAATGCTTGAAAATGATTATTTTTGGGCCGCAGTTTTGAGCTTTAACCCCTTTTTAAAGCGTAAAAAAAGCATAAAAAAAGAGAATTTTTTTTTTATTCGTTTTTTTTAATATTGCTTCTATTTGAACGATTTCAACGATCTAAAATGCGTGAAAATGATTATTTTAGCAAAACAGCACGTTTTGATCTTTAATCTGCGTTTTAACGCGTAAAACAGCATAAAAAAGACGAATTTTATTATTCGTTTTTATTAATATTGCTTTATTTGAACGATTTCAACGATCTAAAATGCTTGAAAAAAGCTTATTTTAGCAAAAAAAGCACGTTTTGAGTTAATCTGCGTTTTAACGGTAAAACAGCATAAAAACGACGAAAATTTTATTATTCGTTTTTATTATATTGCTCTATTTGAACGATTTCAACGATCTAAAAGCTTGAAAATGCTTATTTTAGCAAAAACAGCACGTTTTGAGCTTTAATCTGCGTTTTAACGCGTAAAACAGCATAAAACGACGAAATTTTTATTATTCGTTTTTATTAATATTGCTCTATTTGAACGATTTCAACGACCTAAAATGCTTGAAAATGCTTATTTTAGCAAAACAGCACGTTTTGAGCTTTAATCTGCGTTTTAACGCGTAAAACAGCATAAAACGACGAAATTTTTATTATTCGTTTTTATTAATATTGCGTCTATTTGAACGATTTCAACGATCTAAAATGCTTGAAAATGCTTATTTTAGCAAAACAGCACGTTTTGAGCTTTAATCTGCGTTTTAACGCGTAAAACAAGCATAAAACGACGAATTTTTTATTATTCGTTTTTATTAATATTGCGTCTATTTGAACGATTTCAACGATCTAAAATGCTTGAAAATGCTTATTTTAGCAAAACAGCACGTTTTGAGCTTTTTAAACTGCGTTTTAACGCGTAAAACAGCATAAAAACGACGAATTTTTTATTATTCGTTTTTATTAATATTGCTTCTATTTGAACGATTTCAACGATCTAAAATGCTTGAAAATGCTTATTTTAGCAAAACAGCACGTTTTGAGCTTTTAATCTGCGTTTTAACGCGTAAAACAGCATAAAAACGACGAATTTTTTATTATTCGTTTTTTTTAATATTGCTTCTATTTGAACGATTTCAACGATCTAAAATGCTTGAAAATGCTTATTTTAGCAAAACAGCACGTTTTGAGGGTTTAATCTGCGTTTTAACGCGTAAAACAGCATAAAAAAGGGGCGAAATTTTTATTCGCTTTTTTTTAATATTGCGTCTTTTTTTGGGAAAGGGTTTAACGATCTAAAAAAAGCTTGAAAAAGCTTTTTTTGCAAAACAGCACGTTTTGAGCTATAATTCCGCGTTTTAACGCGTAAAACAGCCCTTTAAAAAGACGAAATTTTTTTTTATTCGTTTTTATTAATATTGCGCTATTTGGGAAATTATTTCAACATCTAAAAAAGTTGAAAAAGCTTTATTTTAAAACAAAACAGCACGTTTTGAGCTTTAACCCCCCCTTTTTTGCGTAAAACAGCAAAAACGACGAATTTTTTTTTTTATTCGTTTTTTTTAATATTGTTTTTTTAAAAATTTAAAAGATCTAAAAAAAGCTTGAAAAAAGCTTCCCTTTTAGCAAAAAAAAGCACGTTTTGAGCTTTTAACGCGTTTTAACGAGTAAAACAGCATAAAAAAAAGGGCGAAATTTTTGGCTTTTTTCGTTTTTTAAATATTGCCCATTTGAACGGGTTTCAACGGATCTAAAAAAGCTTTAAAATGCTTTTTTTTTAAAAAAAGCAAGTTTTTTTAGCTTTAACCCGCGTTTTTAAAGCGTAAAAAATTTCTAAAAAAAGTTTTTAAATTTTTTTTTATTTCGTTTTTAAAAATATTTTTTATTTTGGGAAGATTTCAACCGGGGGGTAAAAATGGCTTTTGAAAATGCTTATTTTAAAAAAAACAGAATTTTTTAGCTTTTTAAACTGCGTTTTAACGGGTAAAAACAGCATAAAAAAAGACGAAATTTTTTTTATTCTTTTATTAATATTGCTTTTATTTGGGAAAGATTTCAACGATCAAAAAATTGAAAATGCCAAATTTTTGCAAAAAAAAGCACGTTTTGAGTTTTTAAACTGCGTTTTTAACCGCGTAAAAAAAGCATAAAAAAAGACGAAAATTTTTTTTATTGGGTTTTTTTTAATATTGCTTTATTTGAACGATTTCCAACGACCCAAAAAAGTTTGAAAATGTTTTTTTTTAGCAAAACAAAAACAAGTTTTGAGTTTTTTAAACTGCGGAACGGTAAAACAGCATAAAACGACGAAATTTTTTTTATTCGTTTTTATTAATATTGCTTTTATTTTGAACGATTTTTAACGATCTAAAAAAGCTTTTAAAATGCTTATTTTAAAACAAAAAAAGCAAGTTTTTAGCTTTTTAAACTGCGTTTTAACGCGTAAAAAGGGATAAAAAAGACGAAATTTTTTTTTATTCGTTTTTTTTTAATATTGGTTTTTATTTGAACGATTTTCCCAAAGACCCAAAAAAAAGCTTTTAAAAAAGCTTATTTTAAAACAAAAAAGCACGTTTTGAGTTTTTTAAACTGCTTTTTCCCCCGTAAAACAAAACATAAAAACGGAAATTTTTTTTTATTCGTTTTTATTAATATTGCTTTATTTGAACGATTTCAACGATCTAAAATGCTTTTAAAATGCTTATTTTAGCAAAAAAAGCACGTTTTGAGTTTAATCTGCGTTTTAACGCGAAAACAGATTAAAAAAGACGAAATTTTTATTATTCGTTTTTTTTAATATTGCTTTTATTTGAACGATTTCAACGATCTAAAAAAGCTTTGAAAATGCTTATTTTAAAAAAAAAACAGCAAGTTTTTAGCTTTAATCTGCGTTTTTTAACCCTAAAAAAAGCATAAAAACGACGAATTTTTATTATTCGTTTTTTTTTAATATTGCTTTATTTTAACGGGTTTTTAACGATCTAAAAAAGCTTGAAAATGTTTTTTTGAAAAAAAAGCAAGTTTTGAGTTTTTTTAAACTGCGTTTTTAAAGCGTAAACAGATAAAAACGGGCGGGAAAAATTTTTATTCGTTTTTATTAATATTGCTTTTATTTTTAACGATTTCCAAAAGATTTTTAAAAGCTTTTAAAATGCTTATTTTACAAAAAAATTCGCCTTTTGGTTTAACTGCGTTTTTAAAAAGGGGAAAAAGCATAAAAAGACGAAATTTTTTTTTATTTTGTTTTTTTAATATTGCTTCTATTTTAACGATTTCCCCAAAGATCTAAAATGCTTGAAAATGCTTTTTTTTTAGCAAAAAAAAGACCGTTTTTAGTTTAATCTGCTTTTAACGCGTAAAAAAGCATAAAAACGACGAAATTTTTTTTTATTCGTTTTTATTAATATTGCGTCTATTTGAACGATTTCAACGGGGTTTAAAATGCTTTAAAATGCTTATTTTAGCAAAACCGCACGTTTTGGAAGCTTTTTAATCCTGCGTTTTTTTTATTCGTTTTATTTAAAATTGTTTTATTTGTTTGATTTCAACGATCTAAAAAAGCTTTTAAAAAAGCTTTTTTTTAGCAAAACGAAAGTTTTAGTTTTTAAACTGCGTTTTTTAAAGCGTAAAAAAGCCCTAAAACGACGAAATTTTTTTTTATTCGTTTTTATTAATATTGCTTTTATTTGAACGATTTCCAAAGATCTTAAAAAAAGCTTTAAAAAGTTTTTTTTAGCAAAACAACACGTTTTGAGTTTTTAAACTGCGTTTTAATTAAATTCCCTTTTTTTTTTTTTTAATATTGCTTTATTTGAACGATTTCAACGATTTTTAAAAAGTTTGA
>NW_027048759.1:0-7903 GCF_025399875.1 Dalotia coriaria
CTCAAGCATTTTAGATCATTTGAAATCCTCGTTCAAAATAGACGCAATAAAGTAAAACGAATAAAAGAAATTTCGTCGTTTTTTATGCTGTACGCGTTAAAACGCAGAATAAAACGCAAAACGTGCTGTTTTGCTAAAATAAGCATTTTCAAGCATTTTAGATGGTTGAAATCGTTCAAATAAACACCAATAAAAATAAAAACGAATAATAAAAATTTCGTCGTTTTTATGCATTTTACGCGTTAAAACGCAGAATAAAGCTCAAAACGTGCTGTTTTGCTAAAATAAGCATTTTCAAGCATTTTAGACCGTTTTGAAATCGTTCAAATAGACGCAATGATATTAATAAAAACGAATAATAAAAAATTCGTCGTTTTTATGCTGTTTTACGCGGTAAAACGCAGAATGAAGCTCAAAAGCGTGCCGTTTTAGCACAAAATAAGCATTTTCAAGCATTTAGATCGTTGATATCGTTCAAATAGACGCAATGATAATAAAAAACAGATAATAAAAAGAGATTCGTCACGTTTTTGTAACTTTTATTTTACGCGTTAAAACGCAGATTAGAAACTCAAAACGTGCTGTTTTTGCTAATATAAGCTTTATTTTTCATGCATTTTAGATCACGTTGAAATCGTTCAAATAGAAGCAATATTAATAAAACGAATAATAAAATTTCGTCGTTTTATGCTGTTTTACGCGTTAAAACGCAGATTAAAGCTCAAAACGTGCTGTTTTTGCTAAAATAAGCATTTTTCAGCATTATAGATCATTTCAAAATCGTTCAGAAATAGAAACAATATTAATAAAAACGAATAATAAAATTTCGTCGTTTTTATGCTGTTTTTACGCGTTAAACGCAGATTAAAGCTCAAAACGTGCTGTTTTGCTAAAATAAGCATTTTCAAGCATTTTTAGATCGATTTGAAATCTCTCGTTCAAATAGACGCAATAAAAATAAAAACGAATAATAAAATTTCGTCGTTTTTATGCTGTTTTACGCGTTAAACGCAGATTAAAGCTCAAAACGTGCTGTTTTGCTAAAATAAGCATTTTCAAGCATTTTTAGATCGTTGGAAATCGTTCAAATAGACGCAATATTAATAAAACGAATAATAAAGAATTCGTCGTTTTTTATGCTGTTTTACGCGTTAAAACGCGAAGATTAAAGCTCAAAACGCGCATTTTGCTACGTAAGCATTTTCAGAAGCATTTTTAGATCGTTTGAAATCGTTCAAATAGAAGCAATATTAATAAAAACGAATAATAAAAAAATTTATCGTTTTTATGCTGTTTTACGAGTTAAAACGCAGATTAAAGCTCAAAACGATGCTGTTTGTTAAAATAAGCATTTTCAAGCATTTTAGATCGTTGAAATCGTTCAAATAGAAGCAATATTAATAAAAACGAATAATAAAAAGAGATTCGTCAATTTTTATGCTGTTTTACGCGTTAAAACGCAGATTAAAATCAAAACGTGCTGTTTTGTACAAATAAGCATTTTCAAGCATTTTAGATCATTTTAATCCTGGAAATAGACGCAATATTAATAAAAACGAATAATAAAAATTTCGTCTCGTTTTTATGCTGTTTACGCGCGTTAAAACGCAGATTAAAACTCAAAACGTGCTGTTTTTGCTAAAATAAGCATTTTCAAGCATTTTAGATCACATTTGAAAATCGTTCAAAAATAGAATCAATATTAATAAAAAACGAATAATAAAAAAATTCGTCGTTTTATGCTTTGTTTTGAAGTTAAAACGCAGATTGGCGATAAAGCATTAACATTTTTGTTAAAAGAATAAGCATTTCAAACATTTTAGATCGTTGAAATCATTCAAATAGAAGCAATATTAATAAAAACGAATAATAAAAATTCGTCGTTTTTTTATGCTGTTTTACGCGTTAAAACGCAGATTAAAACTCAAAACGTGCTGTTTGCTACAAATAAGCATTTTCAAGCATTTTTAGATCATTGGAAATCGTTCCGATAGACGCAATATTAATAAAACGAAAGATAATAAAATTTCGTCGTTTTGCTTAACTTTGTTTTACGCGCGTTAAAACACTGGCGATTAAAATAAAACGTGCTGTTTTAGCACAAAATAATAAACCTTTTCAAGCATTTTTGTAGATCGTTTGGGAAATCGTTCAAATAGAAGCAATATTAATAAAAACGAATAATAAAAATTCGTCGTTTTTATGCTTATTTTTACGCTAAAACGCAGATTAAAGCTCAAAACGTGCTGTTTTAACAAATAAACATTTTTCAAGCATTTTAGATGTTGAAATCGTTCAAATAGACGCAATATTAGCAATAAAACGAATAATAATAAAATTTCGTCGTTTTTTTATGCTTTTGTTTTACAGTTAAAACTTTTGAATTTAAGAAGCTCAAACATGCTGTTTTGTTAAAATAAGCATTTTCAAACATTTTAGCAGATCGTAGAAATCACGTTCAAATAGAAGCAATATTAATAAAAACGAATATTAAAAAATTCGTCATTTTTGTATGCTGTTTTACACTTGTTAAAACGCAGATTAAAACTCAAAGGCGTAAATGCTGTTTTTGCTAAAATCAGCATTTTTCAAGCATTTTAGATCGTTTGAAATCGTTCAAGAATAGACGCAATATTAATAAAAACGAATAATAAAATTTCGTCGTTTTTATGCTGTTTTACGCGTTAAAGGCGACTGCAGATTAAAGCTCAAAACGTGCTGTTTTTTTTTGCCTAAAATAAACATTTTCAAGCATTTTAGATCGTTGAAATCGTTCAAATAGAAGCAATATTAATAAAACGAATAATAAAAATTCGTCGTTTTTATGCTGTTTTACGCGTTAAAACGCAGATTAAGGCTCAAATGTGCTGTTTTGCTAAAATAAGCATTTTCAAGCATTTTAAGATCGTTTAGAGAATCGTTCAAATAGACACCGCAATAAAAATAAAAACAGATAATAAAATTTCATGTTTTGCCCATGCTATTTTAGCGTTAAAACGCAGAATAAAGCACAAAACGTGCTGTTTTGCTAAAATAAGCATTTCAGAAGCATTTTAGATCGTTAATCGTTCAAATAGACGCAATAAAAATAAAAACGAATAATAAAACTGCGTCGTTTTATGCTGTTTACCTTGTTAAAACGCAGAATAAAGCTCAAAACGTGCTGTTTTTGCTAAAATAAGCATTTTCAAGTATTTTAGATCGGTGGGAAATCGTTCAAATGAGCGCAATATTAATAAAACGAATAATAATAAAAAATTCGTCGTTTTTATCTGCTTATTTTACATGTTAAAACGCAGATTAAAGCTCAAAACGTGCTGTTTTTTGCTAAAATAAGCATTTTCAAGCATTTTAGATCGTTTGAAATCGTTCAAAATAGACGCAATCAATAAAAACGAATAATAAAAAATTCGTCGTTTTTTTTATGCTGTTTTATGCGTTAAAGCAGATTAAAGCTCAAAACGTGCTGTTTTGCTAATATAAGAAGCATTTCATGCATTTTTAGATCGTTGAAATCGTTCAAATAGAAGCAATATTAATAAAAACGAATGATAAAAATTTCGTCGTTTTATGCTGTTTTACGCGTTAAAACGCAGATTAAAACTCAAAACGTGCTGTTTTGCTAAAATAAGCATTTTTCAAGCATTTTTAGATCGTTGAAATCGTTCAAATAGAGCAATGTGTAAAAACGAATAATAAAATTTCGTCGTTTTTTATGCTGTTTTACGCGCGTTAAAACGCAGATTAAAGCTCAAAACGTGCTGTTTTGCTTCGATAAACATTTTCAAGCATTTTAGATCGTTTAAGTCACGTTCAAATAGACGCAATATTAATAAAAACGAATAATAATAAAATTTCGTCACGTTTTATGCTATTTTACACTTGTTAAAAGAACGCAGAATAAAGAAAACCAAAACGTGCTGTTTTGCTAAAATAAGCATTTTCAAGCATTTTTTAGATCGTTGAAATCGTTCAAATAGACGCAATAAAATAAAACGAATAATAAAATTTCGTCGTTTTATGCTGTTTTTACGCGTTAAAACGCAGAATAGAAACTCAAAACGTGCTGTTTTGCACAAAATAAGCATTTTCAAGCATTTTAGATTGTTGAAATCGTTCAAATAGGCGCAATATTAATAAAAAACGAATAATAAAAAATTCGTCGTTTTTATGCTGTTTTACCTTGTTAAAACGCAGATTAAGCTTTCAAAACGCGTGCTGTTTTGCTAAAATAAGCATTTTCAAGCATTTTTAGATCGTTTGAAATCGTTCTAATAGAAGCAATATTAATAAAAACGAATAATAAAAAATTTCGTCGTTTTTTTTGCTGTTTTACGCGTTAAAACGCAGAATAAGCTCAAAAAATGCTTTTTTCTAAAAAAAGCATTTTCAGTATTTTAGATCGGGGTTTAAAAAGACCAAATTTAAAAAAAAAGAAATAATAAAAAATTTGTGTTTTATGCTGTTTTTTGCGTTAAAACGCGATTAAACTCAAAACGTCTGTTTTGCTAAAATAAGCATTTTCAAACATTTTGTCGTTAAATCCCTTAAATAGACGCAATAAAAAACGAATAAAAAAATTTCGTCTTTTTAGCTTTTTACGCGTTAAAACGCAGAATAAAATAAAACGTGCCGTTTTGCTAAAATAAGCATTTTCAAGCATTTTTTGATCGTTGAAATCGTTCAAATAACGCAATATTAATAAAACGAAAAATAAAAATTCGTCGTTTTTTTTGCTTTTTTTTTGCGTTAAAACGCAGATTAAAGCTCAAAACGTGCTGTTTTTGCTAAAAAAGCATTTTTATGCATTTTTGATCGTTAAAACGTACAAAAAAACAATATTAATAAAAAAGAATGATAAAAATTTCGTCGTTTTTATGCTGTTTTACGCGTTAAAACGCAGATTAAAGCTCAAAACGTGCTGTTTTTCAAAATAAGCATTTTCAAGCATTTTTAATCTTGAAATCGTTCAAATAGAAGCAATAAATAAAAAAGAATTAAAAAATTTTGTCGTTTTATGCTGTTTTCGCGTTAAAAAGCAGATTAAAAAACTCAAAACGTGCTGTTTTGCTAAAAAAACATTTTTAAGCATTTTTTATCTTGAAATCGTTCAAATAGCGCAATATTAATAAAAACGAAAAATAAAAATTTCGTCGTTTTTTTTCTATTTACGCGTTAAAACCAGAATAAAGCTCAAAACTTTTGTTTTGCTAAAATAAGCATTTTCAAGCATTTTAGATCGTTGAAATCGTTCAAATAGACGCAATAAAAAAAAAACGAATAATAAAAAATTTTGTCGTTTTTTCTGTTTTTCGCGTTAAAACGCAGAATAAAGCTCAAAACGTGCTGTTTTTCTAAAAAAACATTTTTAAGCATTTTAGATTGTTGGGAAAACGTTCAAATAGGCGCAATATTAATAAAAAAGAATAATAAAAAATTTGTCGTTTTTTTGCTGTTTTACGCGTTAAAACGCAGATTAAAAACTCAAAACGTCTGTTTTTTTTCCAAAATAAACATTTTCAAGCATTTTTTGATCGTTGAAATCGTTCTAATAGAAGCAATATTAATAAAAACGAATAATAAAAAAATTTTTCGTTTTTATGCTGTTTTGCGAAACGCAGATTAAAATCAAAAAGTGCTGTTTTGCAAAATAAGCATTTTCAAGCAAGATCGTTAAAATCGTTTAAATAGAAGAATATTTAAAAAAAACGAAAAAATTTTTGTCATTTTTATGCTCTTTTACGCGTTAAAACGCAGATTAAAAATAAAACGTGCTGTTTTTCTAAAATAAGCATTTTTCCGGGGATTTTTTAATCGTTGAAACGTTCAAAAATAGACGCAATTTAAATAAAAAAAATAAAAAAAATTTGTCGTTTTTTTTGCTGTTTTACGCGTTAAAACGCAGTAAAACTCAAAACGTCTGTTTTGCAAAAAACATTTTTAGCATTTTAGATCGAAAACGTTAAATAGGCAATATTTAAAAAAGAATAAAAAAATTCGTCGTTTTATGTTTTTACGGTTAAAACGCAGTTAAAAACTCAAAACGTCTGTTTTGTAAAATAAACCAACATTTTTTGATGTTGAAATCGTTCAAATGAGCAATATTAATAAAAACAATAATAAAAATTTTGTCGTTTTTTTTGCTGTTTTACGGTTAAAACGCAGATTAAAAATCAAAACGTGCTGTTTTGTTAAAATAAGAAATTTTTTTAAAAACCCTTTTTTGGTTTTAATAAAAAAAAAAAAACGTCGTTTTTTTTTCCCTTGCAATTAAAACTAAAATTCTTTTTTTAAATAAAAGCATTTTAAAAAAGGTTAAATCGTTTTAAAAAATTTTTAAAAAAAGAATAAAAAAAACGTCGTTTTTGCTTTTTTGCTTAAAAATTTTAAATCAAAAGGTTTTTTAAAAAAGCATTTTAAAAAAAATTTTTTTAATTTGTCGTTTGGCTTTTTTAAAAAAGAAAATAAAAAACGTCGTTTTTTTGCTTTTTAGCTTAAAAACAAAAAAAAAATCGTTTTTAAAAAAAAGCATTTTAAAAAAAAAAATCGTTTTGGCAAATTTTTAAAAAAGAAAATAAAAAAACCCCTTTTTTTTTTTTTTAAAAAAAAAACTAAAATGCTTTTTGCTAAAAAAAAAAAGATTTTTTTTTTTGTCGTTAAAAAAGCGTTTAATAAAACGAAAATAAAATTTCGTGTTTTTGCTTTTTGATTAAAAACAATTAAAGCCAAAACGTCTTTTTTTTAAAAAAAAATTTTTAAAATTTTTTCGTTAAAACGTTTTAAATAAACAAATTTAAAACAAAAAAAAAATTCTTTTTTGCTTTTTCCGGGAAAATTTTAAACCAAAACGTCTTTTTTTTTTAAAATAAAACTTTTAAAAAATTTTTTTCGTTAAAACGTTTAAAGCTAAAAATAAAAAGTTAAAAACGTGTTTTTTTCTTTTTGCTTAAAAAAAATTAAATCAAAAGGCTTTTTTCAAAAAAATTTTAAATTTTTTTAAACGTTAAACGTTAAAAACGCAAATTTAATAAAAACGTTAAAAAAACCTTTTAGCTTTTTGCGTTAAAACGCAAATTTAAAACCCAAAAATTTTTTCAAAATAAATTTTTGCTTTTAAACGTTAAAAGTTAAAAAAGCTTTTAAAAAAAAACGTAAAAAAAAATTTTTTTTTTTTTTAAGGGTTAAAACCGTTAAATAAAAGTTTTTTAGAAAATAAAATTTGGGTTTTAGATGTTAAACCTTAAAAGAAATTAATAAAAACGTTAAAAAAATTTTCTTTTAGATGTTTTACCTTAAAAAAAAAAAAAAAGGGTTTTTAAAAAAGCTTTTTACTTTTTTAACGTTAAACCAAAAAACAAATTTGAAAAAAAAAATTCGTTTTAGTGTTTATTAAAAAGAATAAATAAAACGGGTTTTTTAAAAAAATTTTTCCTTTTAACGTTAAACGCAAAAAAAGCAAATTTAAAAAAAAAAAAAAAATTTTTGTTTTTTTTTGTTTTACCCTTAAAAGGAAAAATAAAAACGTTTTTTAAAAAAAATTTTTTAAAAAATTTTAGCGTTAAACGTTAAATAAAGCTTTTAAAAAAAAATTTAAAAAAATTTGTTTTTATCTTTTTTCAAAAAAGCAATTAAAATAAAACGGGTTTTAAAATCTTTTAAGCTTTTTGCGTTAAACGTTAAATAAAAAAAAAAAAAAAAAAAAGCTTTTTTTGCGTTTTACCCTTTTTTAAAAAACAATTAAATAAAACGGTTTTTTAAAATGTTTTTTTTTGTTTTTCGTTAAACGTTAAATAAAACTTTTAAAAAAAAAAAATTCCTTTTTAGTGTTTTTTTCCCTTAAAAGCAATTAAAATAAAATTTTTGTTTTTAAAAAAACTTTTAAGCTTTTTAACGTTAAACTTTT